>NC_045721.1:29946856-30088848 GCF_009834535.1 Camelus ferus
ACTGGGAAATAGGCTTCTTTCCCAGTCACAGAAACCATTTTTTCCAAAGAAGGCAAAACACAGATAGCAACCTTATGCACTACATTTCTGGAAGGGAACATGTTGGATGACTCCATACATGTAGGAGAAGGTCAAAGAGACATTCCTACAAATGGCTTTACACATTTTTCTCTCTTTCATAAAGACAGTTCAACATAGTAGAAAACCATGGATCCATGTGGAGTAGAGGCCAAGTCCTTGTGGAACACTGAAATAGAGACGTTTCCCAAATGTCAAAATTCTCTGCCTTGCAACCAAGGAGATGGAGCAAATTTCCTTCAAACATGCCTACTACCAAATTGAGAAGTGTTATAGGATATATATGGAAGTACTTGTTTAGGAGAGACTATGTTCAAAGCTGTCTGTCTTCTTTCTTGCTATGCTAACTACAGAAATGATCATGGTAGCTAAAGTAAGTAATCTATGTTGGATGATGAACAGAGCCTTTCAGAATGTGCAGATGGTCTCACTTTCATCCCTGAAAATCAATGTGTTCCCAACAAGGCATTGCAGTGAAAATTGGCCCACATCATATTCCTCCAAATAAGGAAGTTTCAGAAGGTGAATTTCACCTAAACTAATGCTGAAGAGGGCTTCTCTGTACCAATAATTCAGCATTCCCCATGATTTTCCAAAGATCTGCAGTTGGCTGAGTTGAAATGAGATTCTTAATGTCCATTTGCCAGATGGACCTTCATAACATGGAGGAATACCTCAGGAGAAATATGAAAATTCCTACTTTTTCCATCAATTCCCAAGAATGGAGTATCCCACGGCCCTTGTGTTCTTGAAATGAAACATACATCAAGCACTTGAGTGCAGCTGACCAATTGCAAGAGGCTGTCTACCAGCATTCTTTGCACCTTTTCTCAGATGCTTTCTGTGGACAGTGTAGATCATGGAGAATCTGGTGTGCCAATGCTGTGGTTGAGCAAAGGCCTTTCAGAGTACGAACGGAGTTATTCCCCTTTGGAGAATTCTGCACTTCCAAAACCTTGGAACAACTCAAGTTCCTCCCACCACTAGTAGATCCCAAATTTGCATGATTTTAGAACCTAAGGCACACCAGTCATCCTATCTGGGATGTATTTTCACATGAATCTTGTCCTCACCATAGACTGCATGCCACCTAGAATGCATTTCCAGTTATGTGAAGTTGAAAATGAAAGTCAGCTTGCATTAAAATTACAGAACATAGAGATAGTCTCGTATGCCAAAAAAAATCTCATATTTTAAAAATGTCAGAAGACTTCCACGTCTTTGATTCCAAGATAGGAACAGGTTTCCAAGACTGGGTGCACCTAACGCAAAGTGCTTCATCCTGTCCAAATAGTCCTTTCAGGATGTGGAAGTTTCCTCAATCAAGATGTTCTGTTAAGTGAACACTGAGGCTTCACTGAGTGTTTGAAAGCATGTCCTCACTCACAAGTTAGACCTAGGATGGTTTCTCAACCCCTCAACTTTGTGATCCCAACAAGCAGAAGGAAGTTTCCCACACAATCATTCATCTAGTGACAAATACCTACAAGATGCATTGCACAGCACCTCTTGCTCAACAGACATTTTGTCAGCAATGTTTCCAAATTCACAGGTGACTATCCTAAAGACAATCAAAGAAGAGATGAAGTGAGCCACATGAAAGCAAGAGTATGAGAAAGCCTATCAGTTTGTGGCTACTCTTGCTTCCCCTACACAAAAACTCTCTTCTTTCAACCACAAAGATGAAGGACATTATACACACTCATTGTATTCCCATGATGAGTCATCTGTCAACGTTTGAAGTGATCTGACCGAAATTAGAAGACCCCTTCATGCAATCTTCTTATCACATTCCTTAAGATGCTTCCTATAAGCAGTGTCAAGAAGGGGTTTTTGGTGTTACTAAGTTGAGTTGGAGCCAAGGCTATTCAAGGCAGGAACAGAGACTACTTTGGGAAACTGTGGAAACACAGGGCTCCCAATGAGGTCTATGAAATTGCTCCACTTTTTCTGTTTTTATTCCCAGATTTGAATGTTTGTATAAGATTTGCACATAAGCTGGGAAGGAAAAGATCTTCTCCAACTTCTATTGTCTTTCTTGGAAAGTCTCCAGAAACATTTTCAAGCTGGGTTCAATTTGACAGCTCAATCATTTTGAAACATATTTTTCAGAAACTGGTAGAGGACTACTATCTCAGTCAAAGGAATCACTTTATTTTCTTCAGAAGAAGGCACAATACAGAAATCATACTTAGTGTTACAGTTTCCAGAAGGGAAATAGTTGGAAATCTGTGCATGTAGCAGAAGGCATAGAGACATTCCTACAAATGGCTATTCTGCATTTTCCTCTCTTAGTAAAGACAGTTAAACATGAGAGAAAATCGTGATTCCATCTATAGTAGAGGCAAGGCCTTGTGGAACACTGAAATAGAGCCCTTTCACAAATGCAAAATTCTCTGCCTTAACAAGGAGATGAAGCAAATTTACTTCAAAAATGCCTTCTTCCAAATTGAGAAGTGTTATAGGATATATTCAACCCAAGCACTCATTTAGGGACATTTACCCTCCAAGCTGTCTTCTTTCTTGCTATTCTTCCTACAGAAATCTTCATAATGGCTGAAGTAAAATATCTAAATTGGATGATTGAACAGAGGCATTTCTGAATGTGCAAATGGGCTCACTTCCATCCTTGAAAATCAATGTGTCCCAATAAGACAGTGAAGTGAAAATTGGCACACATTGTATTCCTCCTTCAAATAGGGAAGTTACAGAAAGTGAATTTCACTGAACTAATGCTGAAGAGGATTTCTCTTCAAACATTCAGCATTCCTCATTGATTTCCAAAGAGCTGCTGTTGGCTTAGCTGAGATGAGGTGTTTTAATGTCACTTTTGCCAGATGTACCTTCACAACATGGAGGGATAGCTCAGGCCAAACATGGAAAATCACTGTTTTTGCCATCAATTCCCATGAAGGGAAATTCCCATGGCCCTTCTGTTCTCAAAATGAAACCTACCTCAATCTTGTGTGTACAGCAAGCATGAATTGCAAAAGGCTTTCTAACAACATTCTATGCACCTTTTCTTGGATGGTTTCTGTGGACATTGTAGATCCTGAAGAAAGTGATGTACTGGTGCTGAACTAGAACAAAGTCCTTTCAGAGTACATATGGACAGTTCATCCCCTTATGCAGAAGTCTGCACTTCCAAAATCTTGGATCAAGTCAACCTTCCGCCAACACGTGTGCTCCAGTTTTGAAGATTTTGAACCCTGAGGCACACAGAGCGTCCTTTCTAGGAGATGTTCTCACACGAATCTTTGACTTGCTGTTGACTGTAGGCCATTTAGAAATCATTTCAGGATGGCTGAAATTCAGGAACGAAATTCAGGTTGAAGTGATATTGTACAGAAAATGGAGACAGGCTCTTATGCTAAGGAGAAATCCACATATTCAAAAAATGGCAGAAGACGGAAAAGTTCAAAGGGTGTTCAATTCCAATATGGGAACAGGTTTCCAAGACTGGGTGTATCTAACACAAATTGCTTCATCCTGTCCATGTAGTCCTTTTGACATGTGGAACTTGTCTCAATGGAGATGATTAATGAGCGGAATATCGAGTCTACACAGGGGTTTTTAATGCATGGACTCCCTCACAAGTTAGACATTGGCTTTTTCCTGAATCCCACAACCTTTGTGATCCCAAAAATGCAGGAGGAAGTTTTGCACACACAATCTTTTCTCCAGTGACAAATACCTAGAAGATGCATTGCACAGCACATCATCCTCAAGAGACAATCTATCAGCTATCTTTCCAACTTTGTGGGTGACTTTCCTAAAAACAATCATAGATGAAATGAAGTGAGCTGACTTACTGCTAGAGTGTGAGAAGTTCTATCAGAACTTGTAATTCAGCTTCTTCCCCAACACAGAAATTATCTCATCCTGCAATGCAGATGAAGGACATTTTCTGCACTCACTTCATTTCCAGGATGGGTCATCTACCAACATTTGGGTTGATATGACCGAAATTAGAAGCCCCATTCAAACAATCCTCTTTTCACCTTCATTACAATGCTTCCTATTAGCAGTGTCATGTGAGGGGCTGTTGATTTTCCTAAGATGAGATTAAGCCAAGGCCATTCAGGACAGGAACACTGGCTACTTAGGGATACCACAGAAATTCAGTGCATTCGATGAGGCTCTTGTTGTTGCTCCACCTTTTCTGTTTGATTCCCAGGGTGGGGTGAATGTCAAACATTCGGCAAAATAAGCTAGGTATGAAGAGATATTCTGCCACTTCTATCACCTTTCTTGGCATGCTCTCCAGAAACATTTCAAGATGCATTTAATTAGGTATCTTGAGATAATGTCGAGCACATCACCTTCCGAACCAGGATGTAGGCTTCTTTCCCACTCATAGAAACCTTTATTTTCCAAACAATGCACAACACAGAAATTATCCTTACGTGTTTCTCTTCCAGCAGTGAACATGGTGGAAGACTCCGTACATGGGGCCGAAGGTCGTAGATACTTTCTTTCAAATGGCTTTCTGCATTTTATGTCTCTTTTGTAAAGACATTTCAACATATGAGAAAACCGTGATTCCATGTGGAGTAGAGGTCAACGCCTTGTGGAACACTGAAATGGGGCCTTTTACCAAATGCCAAAATATCTGACTTGCAACCAAGCTGATGGAGCGAACTTCCCTCAAACATGCTTCCTCCAGGATTGAGAAGTATAGCCTCTATTGAACCAAAGCACACATTTACAAGTGATTACCTTCAAAGCCGCCTTCTTTCTTGCTATACATTGTAGAGAAACATTCACGACAGCTGAAGTAAATGATATACATTGAATGATGAAAAAGGGCTTCCAGAAAGTACAGATACACTCACCTAAGTCACTGAATATAAATGTGTCCCCAACATGGCAGAGCAATTAAAATTGGCCACATTGTATTCCTCTAAATAGGGAATATTCAGAAATGAATTTCAGATAGACAAATGCTGAAGAGGCTTTCTCTACACCATTCAGCATTCCTCATAGATTTCCAATGAGGCATGGTTATCTGAGCAGAAAATGGTGTCTTAATATCACTTTGCCAGATGTACCTTCACAAACTAGTGGGGTAACTATGGCCAATTATAAAAAGCCCTACTTTTGCCATCAATTCCCAATTTCAAGAAGGGAACAGGTTTCCAAGACTGGGTGCAGCTAACACAAAGTGCTTCATTCTGCCAAGGAGTCCTTTTAGCATGTGGAAATTTGCTTGATTGACACATTCAGTGGGGGGAAACTCAAGAATTCACAGGCGGTTTTAATGTATAGCCTCACTCAAAAGATAGACATAGGATGGGTCCTCAATCCCACCAATTACATGACCCCAACAAGGCAGAAGGAGGCTTCCCACACACACTCTTTCCTCTTGTGACAAATACCTATAGGATGCATTGCACAGCCCCTCATTTTCAAGAGACATTCTGTCGACAAAATTTCCAACTTCACAGGTGACTTTCCTAAAGACACTAGAAGAGGAGATGAAGGAAGCAGCCTTAATGTGAGTGTGTGAGAAGGCCTATCAGAACTTGGATTTTGGATGGCTTCCCCAACACAAAAATTCTTTTATCCTGACAATGCAAATGAAGGAAATTTTTTCACAATCATTGTATTCCCAAGATGCGTCATCTGTGAACGTTAGGGTAGATCTGATGGAAATTAGAAGACCCGTTCAAACAATCCTCATTCAACCTTGCTTAGAATGCTTTGTAACAGCTGGGTCTGCTGAGGGGCTGTTTGTGTTTCTCTGATGAGTTGGAACCAAGGACGTTCAGAACAGGAACACAGGATACTTAGGGAAACATGGAAACTCAGGATCCTGGAGGCCTGTGAAGTTGCTCCAACTTTTCCATTTGGTTCCCAGAGTGGAATGATTGCCTAAGATTCAGCACAAAAAGCTGGATAGGCAGAGATCTTCTCTCACTTCTATCACCTCTAATGGCATGCTCCCCAGGAGCATTTTCAAGCTGGGTTCCACTTGAAAACTCGAGACAAATTTGAGAGAAATTGTTTCAGAACCTGGATATAGGCTTCATTCCAAACACAGAACACTTTTTCCCCATGATAGCACAAGGCAGAAAACAACCTGACCCATTTGAATTCCATAAGGGAGCATGTTGAAAGACTCTGTGCATGAAGCCATAGGTCAGAGACTTTGCAACAAATGGCTGGCCACAGTTTTCCTCATTTTGTAAAGAGAGTTCACCATCTGAGAAAACCATGATTCCCTAAGTGTAGGAATACGATGTGTGCCAATTTTAACTGCACTTCCTCTGCGGGGACACATTGATTTTCAGAGACAAAACGATCCTATCTGCAAATTCTCATAGGCTTAATTTTTCATTGACCTCAGATAATTTCCTTCAGCTATGATGAATATTTCTCTAGGAACTATACAACAAAAGTAGACAGCTTTTAGTGTACACTCTCTTGAAATAGTCATGCTTCAGTTCAATATTGTTTAACAATCCTAAATTTTGGAGAAGGCACGTTTGATGAAAATATGCCCCATCTCTTTCATTGCAAGACAGAGAATTTAGGCAATTGGGAAACAGGTCCATTTCAGTGGTCCCCAAAGACTTTGACTCTACTGCACATGGAATAAGGGTTTTCTCACATGTTGATCTGCCTTTACAATATTAAGAAAATCTGTGGCAAGCTGTTTGCAGGAAAGCATCTGTGACCATCATCTACAAGCACGGAAAATTCCAACATGTCCTCTTATGGAAATCTAATGGGTAATGATGAATTCTGCCTTGCACCATCATAGGAAAAACATTTTCTCTGACATGGAAAGAACCCTAAATCCCAGTTCTGAAAAATCTTCTCTCAACTTTGTCTGGAGTTGTCAAATGGAACACAGTTTTAAAATGTTCCAGGATGGCATGTGAAAAGAAATGATGAAAGTGAGAGATGGTATCTTCCTACCCAGCTAGTGTGCAGAATCTTAGACAATCTTTCCACTCTGGGAACCAAACAGGAAAGGGGTAGCAACTTCGCAGGCCTCAGGGGAGCCCTGAGTTTGCATGTTTTCCCTAAGTAGCCTGTGTTCCTTTCCTGAATGGACATGGCTCCAACTAATCAGAGAAACACATACAGCCCCTCAGCAGACCCAACTGATACAAAGCATTCTAATCAAGGTGGAAGGAGGATGGTTTGAATGGTACTTCTAATTTCTGTCAGATCAACCCTGATGTTCTGTGATATTGCATATTGGAAATAAAATGAGTGCAAAAAAATTTTCCTTCAACAACGGTGCTGGGAAAAGAGAATATTTCAGTTGGGGAAGCAAGCCAAACTCAATGTTCTGTTAGGTCTTCTTACACACTCGCATTGCATCTGCTCCCTTCATCTCCTTTTGTAGTGTCTTTAGCCAAGTCACCTGCAAATTTGGAAAAAAATGTCTATAGAATGTCTGTTGAAAATGAGGGGCTGTGCAATGCATATTGTCAGTATATGATACTAGAGGGAAGAAGGTGTGTGAGAAAACTCTTTCTGTCTTGTTGGTATCACATAAGTGGTGGGATATTGCAGCCTTTCAATCTCTAACTTGTAACTGAGGCCACGCATTTAAACCCCCTTTGATTTCTTGAAGCTCCCTCCACTAAACTTCTCTATTGAACGAATTTCTATATGCTGAGAGGACTTCATTGACTGAATGAAGCATTTTTGGTTACCTGAAACAAGTCTTGGAAATCTGTTCCAATCTTGGAATTGAGCAAAGTTGGAAGTTTTCAGTCTTCTGCCAGTTTTCAAACGTGAGGATGTTGTCTTTGGCGTACAAGCCTGTCTTCATATTCCACAAGATTACACTTCAACCTGACTTTCCTACCTCAACTTCAGCCATTTTGAAAGTCATTCTAGCTGGCATGAGATTATGGTGAGAGAAAGATTCTTGTGAGAGTAAATTCTAGATACGATGCAGTGTGTACCATAGATTTTAGAATCTTTCACTCTTGGGAAACAATTTGTGGTCGGGCGAGTTGATGTGATCCAACAGTTTGGTAGAGCACAGCACACTGGTAAGATATGTCCGTGTGTACTTGAAAGGCCTTTTCACATTTTCAGCCACAGTACCCAGCTTCTCCAGATTTTGCAATGTCCACAGAATGCATGAAAGGAAAGAAGCAAAGAATGCTGCCAGCAATCTTCTTGCAATTTGGGTCCACTTCACATGAATGCTTTCTGTTAGTTTTATTTCAGGAAAAGAAGGGCCGTGGGATACTCTTTCCATGGGAATTGATGGGAAAAGCAGCAATTTTCATGTTTGGCCTCAACTACCACTCCATGTTGTGAAGGTACATCAGGCAAATTCAAATTAAGGCACCTCATCTTTTATGGGTCAACAACACCTCTTTCAAAATCTATGTGGAATACCGAATGTTTGGTGCAGAGAACCTCTCTTCAGCGTCAGTTCACGTCAAATTCTCATTCTATAACTTCCCTAATTGGAGGAACACAACATGGGCAAGTTTTCATTGCATTGCCTTTTTCAGGACACATTTATGTTCAAGAACGCAAGTGAGCACAATTTTACTTTTGGAAAGGACTCTCTTCATCAAAAAGCTTTGATATTTCTTTACACGTGTTAAGAAAATTTCTGTAGGAAGTATAACAAGAGAGGAGACAACATGAATTGTAACCTTTACTAAATGAGTGCTTGGGTTCAGTATATCCTATCAAAATTCTCAATTTTGGATACTGCAATTTTGAAGGAAATTCACTCCATCACATATTTGGCAAGTCAGAGGATTCTGGTAGTTTGAAAACCACTGTGTGTCAGTGTCCCAAGATTTCTTGGCTCCTGTTCCACATGGAATCACAGTTTCTGTCTTATGCTGAAATAACTTTATAGAAGAGAGAGTGGGTGAGATAAGCCATTTGTAGGAGAGTCTCAACGAAATTCGGCTCCATTCACTAGACCATCCAACCTGTTTGCAGCTCGAAATGAACATGTTAGGATGAATCCTGTCTTGTGCCTTTCTGGAAAAATGGGTTTCCGTGAATGTGAAAGAAGCCTATGTGTCAGTTCTGAAGCAGTTTCTCTAAGCATGATCTTGATTTTTGCATTGAACAGAGCTTGAAACAATTTTGGGGAGCATGCCAAAAATGGTGGCTGAATTGGGAGAATATCTATTCCTAAGTAGCTTCTTGTTCTGAATTTCAGACAATCGATCCACCTTGGGAATTAATTCAAAAATAAGAAATAACCTCGTGGGCCTCATCGTGAGCAGTCAATTCCATGGTTTCCCAAATAAATATATATTCCAGCAGTGAATGAACTTAGTGCCAGCTCCTCTTTGGAACAGCCCCAACACCTCAGTTATCACTGCCTACTGGATGCATCCGAAAAAAGGTGCAAGGAAGATTGTATGTTTAGAGTCTTGTAATTTCACTCATATAGACCCAAACTTTGGCACTTGACAATTACTGGGATTACAATGAGTGCAATGACCCTCATGTGTGCTGTGCTCATAATTGAGTGTTTGTGATTTTGGGAAGCAAATGGAATGGTGAGATCTGGTAGGCCTTCTCACACTCTCGCAGTGAGGTAGGTCACTTCATCTCTGCCTCGGTTTTCTTTAGGCAAATGTCCATGAAGTTGCAATTATTGACAACAGATTGTCTCTTGAGGAAGAGCTAATGTGCAATGCATCTTGTTATGTTTTGACACCACAGGAAAGATAGTGTGTGGGAAACTTTCTTCTGCCCTGTGGGGATCACCAATTTTGAGGGAATGAGAAAAAATCCCATGTACTACTAGTGATTGAAGCCGTGTTTTCAAATCCCTAGAGAAATCTCCATGTTCACCTCACTGAACGTGTGGACCGAGCAAATTTCCTCTTACTGAAAGGGCTATTTAACAGGAGATAGCACTTTGTGTTAGATGCAGCCATTCTTACATTTTTAACTAATTCAAAAGGAGTGAATATTCCACAGCCGTTCTCTTCCCCCTTTAGACACAATCACCTGAGGAAATTTTCAGCCTTCCAACATTTTTTCAATATGTGGTTTGTCTCTTTGGCACACGAGCCTATCACCATGTTCTGGAAGATTTAATGCAAACTGCCTTTTGTTCCTCAACTTCAAACGTCTTCAAATGCATAGTCTTTAGAATCAGTTGAATGCAAGTTCAAGAATCATGTGAAGTTTTCTCGTATTTAGGGCTCTCTGGGCACCTCAGATTTTGAATACTTGCAAATCTGCAATAATCTTGGGGAGAGGTTAATTTGACATTATCTCTGACTTTCAAAGTGCATAATTTTTGCCTAACAGGAAGAAAGGACTGTCCGTAATGTGAGAATCGTCTGCTGAAGTTTGTCCTAAGTACATTATCTTCACCTTGATCTTCAATGTCCACAGATAGAATCCAAAGTAAGGTGCAAAGAATGCTCTTTAGAAAATCATCTTCAGTTCATATCAGCTGAAAACAATTGCTTTACGTATTGCACAATTACAGAACTGAAGGGTTTTGGGAAATTCCCTTCCTGGTAATTTATGATAAACGCAGGGTTCTCCATGTTTGGCCTGAGGGTCCCTGCATTTTATGAAGGTGTATCTGGGAAGGTGACACTAAGAACCACATTTCAACTCAGCCAAAAGCAGCTCCTTGGAAAGCTATTAGGAAAAATGATGTGTTGGTGAAAATAAATGCTCTTCATTGTTACATTATGTGAAATTTAACTTCAGAAACTTTGCTAAGTGTAGGAATACGATGTGTGCCAATTTTCACTGCACTTCTTCTGCGGGGACACGCTGATTTTTAGAGACAAAAGCGATCCTATCTGCAAATTCTCATAGGCCTATTTTCTTCATCGACCTGAGATAATTTCCTTCAGCTCTCATGATCATTTCTGTAGGAACTATACAACAAAAGTAGATAGCTTTTAGTGTACTCTCTCCTGAATGAGTCGTGCTTCAACTCAATATATCATTTAACAATTCTCAAGTTTGGAGAAGGCACGTTTGAAGAAAATTCACCCCAACTCCTTCATTGCAAGACAGAGAAATTAGGCATTTGGGAATGGGGCCATTTCAGTGGTCCACAAAGCCTTTGAATCTACTGAACATGGAATAAGCTTTTTCCCACATGTTGATCTGCCTTTCAAAAAGTAAGAAAATCTGTGGCAAGCCGTTTGCAGGAAAGCCTCTGTGACCATCATCTACAAGCATGGAAACTTACAACATGTCCCCTTATGGAAATATAATGGGTAATGATGATTTCCGCCATGTGGATATATAAAATACATATAAAAATACTTTCTATGAAATGGAAATAATTCTATATCCAGGTTCTGAAATTATTTCTCTCCACTTTTTTTCAAGATGTCACATAGAATCCAGCTTGAAAATGTTCCCCAACAGCATGCCAAGAGAAGTGAGAAAATTGGGAGAAGATCTCTCTTATGCAGCTTCTTGTGCCGAATCTCAGACAGTCATACCATTCTAGGAATGGAACGGAATAGAGGAAGAAACATTGCAGGTTCAAGCGAGCCCTGAGCTTCCATGGTTTAACTTAAGTAGCCTGTGTTCCTTTCCTGAAGGTCCTTGGCCCAAACTCATCAAAGATATACTGACAGCACATCAGAAGACCCAGCTGTTCCAAACCATTCTAAGCAAGGTGGAAAGAGGATTGTTTGAATGGGTCATCTAATTTCCATAAGATCAAACCTAACGCACATTGGTAATGCATCATGAGAGTAAAGTGAATGTGAAAAAATTTCCTTCCTCTTCATTGTAGGAATAAGAGAAATTTGGTGTTGGGGAAGCCATCCAATATCAAGTTCTGATAGGCTTTCTCAAACACTCATATTGAGCCCAGTCCCTTCATCTCCTATTTATGTACCATTAGGAACGTCACCTGCTAATTTGGAAATTTTGTTGACAGAATGTCTCTTGAAAATGAGGGGCTGTGAAATGCAGCTTTTAGGTTCTTGTCACTAGACAAGTCTATGTGTGAAAACTCCTTCTGTCTTTTTGGAATCATGTAAGTGGTGCAATTGAGGACCCAGCTTATATCTAGCTTATGAGTGAGGCCATGCATTTAAACCCACTGTGAATTCTGCAAGCTCCCCCCACTGAATGTCTCGATTGAGCATATTTTCACATGCAGGAAGGACTACTTGGACAGTATGAAGCTCACTGTCTTAGGTTCACCCACTTGTTGAAAATGGTTCCCAACTTGGAACTAAGCACATGAGGAATTTTTTGGGCTTCTTGTAGTTTTAAAATATAAGGTTTTGTCTTCAGCGTACTAGCCTGTCTTCATGTTCCATAAGATTTCAAGACATCCTGACTTTCTTTCCTCAACTTCAGCCATCTTGAAAAGTATTCTAGCTGGCATGAGGTTATGGCGAGACAAACATTCTTGTGAGAATAACTTCAAGATAGGTTGACCTGTGTTCCACAGGTTTTAGAACATTTCATTCTTAGGAAATAATATGCAGCTGGGTGAGTTCATGTTATCCATGATTTTGGTAGAGCACAGCACACTGTCAATTACTGCCTGTGAGTACTTGGAAAGGCCATTTCACAAGTTCAGCCTCAGTACCCCAGCTTCTCCAGATCTTTCCATGACCACCGGAGGCATCCAAAGGAAGGAAAAAAGAATACTGCTAGCAATCCTCTTGCAATTCTGGTTTACCTGAAATAAATTCTTCCCTGTGTTTCATTTCAGAAACAGACAAAATGAGGTACACTCCCTTCTTGGGATTTGATGGCAAAATCTGGGATTTTCATGTTTGGCCTTAGCTGTCCCCCCATGTTTTGAAGGCACGGCTGGCAAAGTGACATTAAGACACCTCATCCCAGCTGAGTCAACAGCAGCTCATTCAAAATCTATCAGGAATGCTGAGTTTTTTGTGCAGAGAAACATACTTCAGTGTTAGATCAGGTAAAATTCATCTTCTCTAACTTCCCTATTTGGAGGAATACGACATGGGACAGTTTTCATTGCGCTTCATTTTTGGGGACACGTTGCATTTCAAGGATGGAAGCGAGCCCATTTGCACATTCAGAAGCATATATTCATCATCCTACGTAGATATTTTAAATCACCCATTATGAAGATTTCTGTGGGAAGATTTCTAAGAAAGAAGACAGCTTGGAGGGTAATCTCTCCTAAATCAGTGCTTTTCTTCAATGAATGCTTTAGCACATCTCAATTTTAGAAAATGCATGTTTGAAGGAAATTAACACCAATGCTTTGTTTGCAAGTCACAGAACTTTGGCATTTGGGAAACGACTGTGTGTCAGTGTTCCACACTATCTTGGCTCCTATTCCAGAAGGAATCACAGTTTTTCTCTTATGTTGAACTTACTTATTCAAAGAGAGAATGAATGCAGAAAGCCAATTGTAGGAATGTCTCTACGACATTTAGATTCATGCACGGGACCTTGCAACACGTTCACTGCATGAAATGAAATGGATAAGGATGATTTCAGTCTTGTGCCATTCTGGGAAAAATTGGTACAGTAAATGCGAAAGAAGCCTATGTCTCAGTTCTGAAAATGTTTCTCTCAACCTGAACTTGAGATGTCAAATTGAATCCAGTTTGAAACCATTCCCAGAGGCAAGGACAACAACGGTAGCAGAAGTGGGAGAAGATCTCTTCCTAACCAGCTTATTGTTCCGAAATTTAGTATTCGTCGTATCATGGGAATCTATGGCAAAAAGTTCAGCAAATACATGGGACAGTTCGTGAGCACTGATTTCCATGGTATCTGAAATTATTCTATGTTCCTGACCTGAATGACATTGGCACCAGCTCATCTTTGGATCAGGAACAGACCCTCACTTGACACTGCTTACTTGAATCATCTTAATGAAGGTGCAAAATTGATTGATTGAATGGGTCTTGTAATTTCGCTCACATCAACCCAAACCTTGACACTTTACACATATTGGGAACACAATGAGTGTGGAAAATATCCCTCACCTGCGCTGATGTAATAAAGCAGTTTTTCTCTTTTTGGGAAGCAAGCATATCTAAGAGCTGAGATAGGCTTTCTCACACACTCACAGCGAGATAGCTCACTTCATCTCTATTTCGTTTGAATGTAGGCAATTGACAGTGAATTTGGAAACATTCCTGATGGAGTCTCTCTAGACGAAGACGTACTGTGCAATGCATCTTTTTGGTTTTAGTCACTACCGGAAAGATTGTGTGGGAAACATCCTTCTGGCTTGTTGGAATTAACAAGTTTGAGGCATTCAGAAAATTTCCTCTGCTTACTTGAGATAGAGGCCATGCATTCAAACCACCAGGGTAATCCCAATATTCACCTCAGAGAACAGGTCGATCGAGGAAACATCCATTACTGAAAGGACTACGTGGACAGGAGAAAACACTTCTTGTAAGATGCACACAGTCTTAATTTTGCCACTAAATCCAAAGTAGTTAATCTCACACAGACTTTCATTTCACTCCTTAGGATCAAAGAGTTGAGGAAGTTTTTAGTCTTCTGCCACATTTCTAATATGTGGCTTCTACTTTTACCACATGGTCCTTTCACCATATACTGTTAGATTTCACTACAAACTGCCTTTCCTTCCTCCACTTCAGCATATTTTGAAATCATTCTCATTTGCATAGTTGACAGCGATTAAAGATTCATGAGAAAATACCTTACAGATAGAAGCTACTGTGCCCCTCAGATCTTAAAATTGTGAAAATCTGGAATAAACTTGGGGAGATGTTAATTAAACTTTTTCCAGAATTTGAAAGTGCAGTGTTTTGCCAGTAGAGAGAATGGACCATTCATAATCTCAGAGGTTTCTGTTCCAGTTTGTCGTTAATACATCAGCTTCTCCTTGATTTTCACATTCCACAGTGTGAATTTAAGGAAGTGTGTAATGGATGCTCTTTACATAGTCATCTTTAGCTATAACATCTGCACAAATATGAATATCATGTGGTTCTTTAGGAGAACAGAAGGGGCTAGGCACAATCCTTTATTGGGAATTGATGATAAACACAGTGAATTCCATGTATGGCATGAGGTTGTCTGCATCTTATGAAGGTACATCTGGGAAGGTGATATTAAGAAGAGCATTTCAGCTCAGCCAAATGCAGCTCTGAGGAAAGCTATAAGGAAAGCTGATTTTTTGTGCAAGAAACCACTTTCAGTGGATCTTTAGGCAAAATTCTTCTTAAGAAACATCCCTATTTGGAGGAATATGATGTGGGCCAGTGTTTACTACACTGCATTTTGGGGGCAAATTGTTTTACAGGGATGGGAGTCAGCCCATCTGCACATTCTTATAGGCCTCTGTATTTCCTCGAACTCAGATAATTTACTTCAAATCTGATGAAGGTTTCTATAGGAAGAATAGCAAAAGGAAGACAATTTTTAAGGGTACACTCCCTTGAAAAATTTGTGCTTCAGTTCAATAAATCCTGTAATGAATCACAATTTGTATAACTCACATTTGAAGAAAAACTGCCCCATCAATTCCTAGGAAGACAGAGTATTTACTCATTTATGAAATGGATCAATTATAGTATTCCACAAAACCTTGTCCCCTAAAGCACTAGGAATCATGGTTTTCACAAATGTTGAACTGCTTTACTTAATTGAGATACACTTTGGCAAGCCATTTGCAGGAATGTGTTTCTGACATTGGTCTACATGCATGGAATCTTGCAAAGGATTCACTTAACAAAATGAAATGGGTAAGGATGATTTATGCCACGTACCATCATGGGGACAAACTCAGTGATTTAGAAACAAATCTATATACTGGTTCTGAAATACTTTCTCTCCAATTTGTTGCGAGATGTCACATAGAATCCAGCTTGAAAATGTTCCCGAACAGAATGCCAAGAGAAGTGAGAAAATTTGGAGAAGATCTCCCTTTATGCAGCTTCTTTGCTGAATCTCAGACAATCATTCCACTCTAGGAATGGAACAGAAAAGATGAAGCAACATCACAGGTTCAAAGGAGCCCTGAGTTTCCATGGTTTCTCTAAGTAGCCTGGGTTCCTGTCCTGAAGGTCCTTGGCCCAAACTCATCATAGATACACTGGCAGCCCCTCAGAAGACCCAGCTGTTACAAACCATTCTAAGCAAGGTGGGAAGAGGATAGTTTGAACGAGTCCTCTAATTTCTATAAGATCATCCCTAACATTCATAAGTGACGCATCTTGCGAGTAAAATGAATGTGAATAATTTCCTTCTTCTGCATTGTAGGAATAAGAGAAATTTGGTGTTGGGGAAGCCATCCAATATCCAAGTACTAATAGGCTTTCTCACACACTCAGTCCTTCTCAGTCCATTCCTTTCAGCTCCCATTTATGTGCCATTAGGATTGTCACATGCTAAGTTGAAAAATTTGTAGACAGAATGTCTCTTGAAGATGAGGGGCTGTGAAAAGCAGCTTTTAGGTACTTGTCACTAGACAAAAAAGTGTATGTTTGTAACCTCATTCTACCTAGTTGGGATCTTGTAAGTAGTGCGACTGAGGACCCGTCCTATATCCAGCTAGTGAGTGAGGCCATGCATTAAATCCCACTGCGAATTCTGCAAGTTCCCACCACTGAATGTCTCGATCGAGCATATTTTCACATGCTGGAAGGACTAATTGGACAGTATGAAGCTCACTGTGTTAGCTTCACCCAGTCTTGGAAAACTGTTCCCATCTGGGTACTAAGCAAATGAGGAAATTTTTGGTCTTCTGGCAGTTTTAAAAAATGAGGCTTTTGTCTGTGGCATATGAGCCTGTCTTCAAGTTCCATAAGATTTCACTGCATCCTGACTCTCTTTCCTCAACTTCAGCCAGCTTGAAAAGCCTTCTATTTGGCATGAAGTTATGGCAAGACAAATATTCTTGTGAGAGTAACTCCGAGATACGTCAACCTGAGTTCCACAGGATTTAGAACTTTTCATTCTTGGGAAACAATCTGCAGCTGGGTGAGTTGACGTGATCCAAAATTTTGGTAGAGCACAGTACACTGTCAATTACTGCTTGTGAGTACCTGGAAAGGCCCTTTAACTAGTTCAGCCTCTGTAACCCAGCTTCTCCACAACTTGCCATGTCCACAGAAGGCATCAAATGGAAGAAGGGAAGAATACCACTAGCAATCTTCTTGCAATTTTGTCCACTTGAAAAAAATGCTTCCCTGTGTTTCGTTTTGGAAACAGACAACCTGAGGTACACTCCCTTCTTGTGATTTGATGGGAAAAATCTGGGATTTTCCCATTTGGCCTGAGCTATCCTTCCATGATTTGAAGGCATATCTTGCAAAGTGAGTTTAAAGCACCTAATCCTAGCTGAGTCAACAGCAGCCTATTCAAAATCTTTCAGGATTGCTGAGTGTTTTGTGCAGAGAAACATTCTTCTGCATTAGGTCAGGTGAAATTCATCTTCTGTAACTTCCCTGTTTGGAGGAATACAACATTGGACAGTTTTCATTGCACTTGGTTTTTGGGGACACATTGGTTTTCAAGGATGGAAGCGAGCCCATTTGCACATTCAGAAGCATATTTTCACCATCCAATGTAGATATTTTACATCACCCGTTATGAAGATTTCTGTAGGAAGGATACAAAAAAGAAGAAAGTATGGAGGGTAATCTCTCCTAAATGAGTGCTTTTCTTCAATGAAAGCTTTAACACATCTCAATTTTGGAAAACACATGTTTGAAGGAAATTTACACCGCAGCTTTGTTTGCAAGTCACAGAACTTTGGCAGTCGGGAAATGGCTGTGTGTCAGTGTTCCAAAAGATCTTGTCTCCTATTCCATAAGGAATCACAGTTTTTCTCTTATGTTGAACGAACTTATTGAAAGAGAGAATGAATGCGGAAAGCCATTTGTAGGAGTGTCTCTACAACATTTAGCTTCATGCATGGGACCTTGCAACACGTTCACTGCATGAAATGAATCGGGTAAGGATGATTTCAATCTTGTGCCGTTCTGGCAAAAATGGGTACTCTGAATTGGAAAGAAGCCTATGTCTCGGTTCTGAAAATGTTTCTCACAACCTGAACTTGAGATGTGAAATTGAACCCAGGTTGAAACCATCCCCAGAAAACAGGACAACAACTTTAACAGAAGTGGGAGAAGGTCTCTTTCTACCCACCATAATGTTCCGAATCTTATTATTTGTCGTATCCTGGGAATCAATGGCAGAAAGTTCAGCAGATACGTGGAACACTTCATAAGCACTGATTTCCACAGTATCCTAAATTATTGTATGTTCCTGCACTGAACGACCTGGGCACCAGCTCCTGATTGTACCAGCCACAGCCCCTCACTTGACACTGCTTACTAGACGCATCCAAATGAATGTGCAAAGAAGATTGTTGGAATGGGTCTTGTAATTTCGCTCACATCAACCTAAACCTTGACACTTTACACATATTGGGAATACAATGTGTGTGGAAAATATACCTCACTTACACTGTCATAATAAAGGAGAATCTCTTTTGTTGAGAAGCAAGCATAACTATGTTCTGTGATAGGCTTTCTCACACACTCACAGCGAGATAGCTCCCTTCATCTCTAGTTTGATTGAATTTAGGCAAATGACCACGAAGCTGGAAACATTGCCGACAGAGTGTCTCTAGGTGCTGTGTAATGCATCTTGTAGGTTTTATTTACTACAGGATAGATTATGTGGGAAACATCCTTCTGCCTTATTGGGATCACCAAGTTTGAGGCATTGAGAAAAAAACCCTAGGTCTTAAATGTGATTGTGGCCATGCATTCAAACCCCCAGGGTAATCCCAGTGTTCACCTCAGAGAACAGGTCGATTGAACAAATGTCCTCTTGCTGACAGGACTACATGGACAGGAGAAAGCACTTCATGTTAGATGCACCCATTTTTACTTTTGCTACTAATTCCAAAGTAGTAAATCTCCCACAGAACATTATATCCATCCTTAGGTTCAAACAATTGAGGAAGTTTTAAGTCTTCTGCCACGTTTCGAATATGTGACTTCTCCTTTTGTCACACTGTCTTTTCACAATGTTCTGTCAGATTTCACTACAAACTGCCTTTGTTTCCTCCACTTCAGCATTTTTTGGCATCATTCTTATTTGCATAGCTGAGAGCGTATAAAGATTTGTGTGAAAATGCCTTATAGATAGGAGAGTCTGTGACCCTCATGTTTAAAAATCTTGAAAATCTGGAATATTCTCGGGGTGATGTTAGTTTGAAATATTCCCAGAATTTGAAAGTGCAGAGTTTTGCCTAATAGAGAGAATGGTCCATCTGTAATCTGAGAGGTTTCTGTTCAATTTTGTCCTTAATACATGAGCTTCTCTCTAATCTTCACATTCAACAGAATGAATTTAAGAAAATTTGTAAAAGATGCTCTTTACATAGTCATATTTAGCCATATCATCTTCACTAATATGTTTGTCATGTGGTTCTTTAGGAGAAGAGAAGGGACAAGGCAAAATCCCTTATTGGGAATTGATGATAAGCACCGTGATTTCCATGTATGGCATGAGGTTGCCTGCATGTTATGAAGGTACATCTGGGAAGGTGACGTTAAGAAGAGCATTTCAGCTCAGCCAATTGCAGCTCTAAGGAAAGCTGTAAGGAAAGTTGATTTTTTGGTGCATTAAACCATACTCAGTGGATTTTTAGGTAAAATTCATCTACAGAAACATCCATGTTTGGAGGAATATGACGTGGGCCAATGTTCAGTGCACTGCATTTTTGGGGACACATTGATTTACAGGGATGGGAGTCAGCCCATCTGCACATTCTTATAGGTCTCTGTGGTTCATCAAACTCAGATAATGTACTTCAGCTCTTATGAAGTTTTCTATAGGAAAAATAGCAAAAAGAAGACAGCTTTGATGGTACTCTCTCTTGAACAATTCGTGCTTCAGTTCAATAAATCCTATAATGATTCACAGTTTTTAGAACTCACGTTTTAAGAAAATTTGCCCCATCAATTCCTAGCAAGGCAAAAAATTTAGTCATTTATGAAAATGATCTATTTCAGTGTTGCACAAAACCTTGTCCCCTAATGCACTAGGAATCAGGGTTTTCACAAATGTTGAACTGCTATTTATAATTGAGATACACTGTAGTAAGCCACTTTCAGGATTGTGCTTGTGACTTTGGTTTACATGCATTGAATGTTGCAACAGGTTCATATTTCAAAATGAAATGGGTAAGGATGATTTCTGCTTTGTGCCATCATGGAGACAGACAGTTTCTGTGATTTGGAAAGAAATCTATATACTGCTTCTGAAATAATTTCTCTACACTTTGTTTTGGTTTGTCACATACAATCCAGCTTGAAAATGTTCCCGAACAGCATGCCAAGAGAAGTGAGAAAATTGGGAGAAGATCTGTTTTTACACAGCTTCTTATGCCGAATCTCATTCAATCATTCCACTCTAGGAATGGAACGGAATAGATGAAGCTACATCACAGGTTCAAGGGAGCCCTGAGTTTCCACAGATATCCTGAGTAGCCTGGATTAGTGTCCTGAAGGTCCTTGGCCCAAACTCATCATAGATAAAATACAGCCCCCCAGCAGAATAAGGTGATAGAAAGCATTCTAAGCAAGGGGGAAAGAGGATTTTTTGAACGGGTCTTCTTAATTCTATAAGATCAACCCTAACATTCATTGGTGACCCTTGGGAGTACAATGAACGTGGAAAAATTTCCTTCTTCTGCATTGCAGGAATAAGGGAAATTTGTTGTCGGGGAAGCCATCCAATATTCAAATTCTGATAGGCTTTCTCAAACACTCACATTGAGTCCATTCCTTTCATCTCCAATTTATGTGCCATTAGGAATGGCACTGGCTAAGTTGGAAAATGTGTTGACAGAATGTCTCTTGAAAATGAGGGGCTGTGAAATGCAGCTTTTATGTACATGTCACTAGACAAAAATGTGTATGTGTGAAACCCCCTTCTGCCTTGTTGGGATGAAGTAAGTAGTGTGAATTAGGACAGTTCTTATATCTAGCTTGTGAGTGAGGCCATGCACTAAAACCCACTGTTAATTCTGTATGTTCCCACCACTGAATGTCTCGATCGAGCATATTTTCACATGGTGGAAGGACTACTTGGACAGTATGAAGCTCACTGTGTTAGCTTCACCCAGTTTTTGGAAAACTGTTCCCAACTTGGAACTAAGCCCATGAGGAATTTTTTGGTCTTCTGGCACTTTTAAAACATGAGGCTTTTGTCTTTGGCATATGATCCTGTATTCAAGTTCCATAAATTTCACTGCATCCAGACTTCCTTTCTTCAAATTCAGCCATCTTGAAAAGCATTCTAGCTGGCATGAATTTATGGTGAGAAAAATATTCTTGTGAGATTAACTCCTAGATAGGTCACCCTGTGTTCCATAGGATTTAGAACCGTACATTCATGGGAAAAATCTGCAGTTGAGTGAGTTGATGTGATCCACGATTTTGCTAGAGCACAGAACACTGTAATTACTGCATGTGAGTACTTGGAAAAACCATTTCAAAAGTTCAGCATCACTAACCCAGCTTCTTCGTAACTTGGCATGTCCACAGAAGGCATCCAAAGGAAGAAGCAAAGAATACCGCTAGCAATCCATTTGCAATTCTTGTCCACTTGAAACAAAGAGTCCCCTGTGTTTCATTTCAGAAACAGACAACCTGAAGTATAACCCCTTCTTGGGAATTGATGGCAAAATCTGGGATATTCATGTTTGGCCTGAGATGTCCCTCCATATTTTGAAGGCACATCACACAAAGTAACATTAAGACACCTCATCCCAGCAGAGTCAACAGCAGCTAATTCAAAATCTGTCAGGAATGCTGAGTGTTTTGTGCAGAGAAACATTTTTCAGCATTAGGTCAGGTGAAATTCATCCTGTGTACCTTCCCTATTTGGAGGAATACGACATGGGCTAGTTTTCATTGCACATCGTTTTTGGGGACACATTGGTTTTCAAGGATCGAAGCGAGCCCATTTACCATTCAGAAGCATACGTCCATCATTTAATGTAGATAATTTACATCACCTGTTATGAAGATATCTGTAGGAAGAATACTAAGAAAGAAGACAAATTGGATGGTAATCTCTCCTAAATGAATATTTTTCTTAAATGAATGATTTAACACAACTGAACTTGGAAAATATATGTTTGAAGGAAATTCACACCAACGCTTTGTTTGCAAGTCACAGAATTTTGGCAGTCAGAAACGGCTATGTATCAGTGGCAAGAACTTGGCTACTATTCCATAAGGAATCATAGGTTCTCTCTTAGTTGAACTAACGTATTGAAAGAGAGTGAATGCAGAAATCCATTTCTAGGAGTGTCTCTTCGACATTTAGCTTCATGTACGGGACCTTGCAACACGTTCACTGCATGAAATGAATCGGGTAAGGATGATTTCAGTCTTGTGCCGTTCTGGGAAAAATGGGTACTGTGAATGGGAAAGAAGCCTATGTCTCAGTTCTGAAAATGTTTCTCTCATCCTGAACTTGAGATGTCAAATTGAACCCAGTTTGAAACCATTCCCGGAGAGCAGGACAACAACGGTAGCAGAAGTGGGAGAAGATCTCTTCTTTCCCAGCTTTTGTTCCAAATTTTGGACTTCGTTGTAACCTGGGAATCAATGGCAAAAAGTTCAGCAAATACACAGGACACTTCATGAGTACTTATTTCCACTGTATCCGAAATTATTCTGTGTTCCTGCCTGAACCACCTGGGCACCAGCTCCTCTTTGGATCAGCCACAGTCCCTCACTTGACAATGCTTACTGGAAGCATCTGAATGAAGGTGCAAAAAAGAATATTTGAATGGGTCTTGTAACTTCGCTCACATCAGCCCAATCCTTGACACTTTACACACATTGGGAGTGCAATGAGTGAGGACAATATCCCTCAAATGTGCTGTTATGATAAGGAGTATTTCTGTTGTTGAGATTCAAGCATAACTACAAGCTGTGTTAGGCTTTATCACACACTCACAGTGAGATAGCTCCCTTCATGTCTACTTCGGTTCAATTTAGGCAATTGACCGTGAAGTTAAAAACATTACTGACAGGGTGTCCCTTGGTGCTGTGCAATGCCTTTTTGGTTTTTGTTACTACAGGAAATATTGTGTGGGAATTTCCCTTCTACTTGTTGGGATCACCAACTTTGATGCATTGAGATAATACCCTATTTCTTACATGTGATTGAGGCCATGCATTCAAACTCCCAGGCTAATCCTAATGTTCACCTCAGAGAACAGGTCGATCGAGCAAATGTCCACTTGCTGAAAGGACTTCATGGACAGGAGAAAGCAATTCTTGTTAGATGCACCCTGTCTCACTTGTGCCACTAATTCCAAAGTAGTTAAACTCCCACAGACCTTCATTTCCCTCCTTACGATCAAACAATTGAAGAAGCTTTAAGTCTTCTGCTACTTTTTGAATATGCCGCTTCTCCTTTTTGCACACTGTCCTTTCACCATATTCTGTAAGATTTCAGTACAAACTGCCTTTCCTTCCTCCACTTTAGAATTTTTTGAAATCATTCTCATATGCATATTTAACAGCTTATAAAGATTCGTGGAAAATGCCTTAGAGATTGGAGTCTCTGTGCCCCAAAAATTTTAAAATCTTGAAAATCTGGAATATATATGAGGAGATGTTAGTTTGTATTTTTCCACGAATTTGAATGTGCAGAGTTTTGCCAATAAAGAGAATGGTCCATCCGTAATATGAGAGGTTTCTGTTCAAGTTTGTCCTTCATACATGAGCTACTCATTGATCTTCACATTCCACAGACTGAATTTTAGGATATGTGTAAAGGATGCTCTTTACATTGTCAACTTTAGCCTTATCATCTGCACAAATATATTTCTCATGTGGTCCTTTTGGTGAACAGAAGGTAGTAGACATAATCCCTTATTTGGAATTGATGATAAAAACCATGATTTCCATGTATGTCATGAGGTTGCCTGTATGTTATGAAGGTTCATCTGGGAAGGTGATGTTCAGAAGAGAATTTGAGCTCAGCCAAATGCAGCTCTCAGGAGAGTGATAAGGAAAGTTGATATTTTGGTGCATTAAACCATAGTCAGTGGATCGTTAATCAAAATACTTCTTCAGAAACATCCCTATTTGGAGGAATATGACATGGGACAGTGTTAATTACACTGTATTTTTGGGGACACATTGATTTACAGGGACGGGACTCAGCCCATCTGCATATTCTTATAAGCCTCTGTAGTTCCTTGAACTCAGATATTGTACTTCAGCTCTCATGAAATTTTCTATAGGAAGAATAGCACAAAGAAGACAGCTTTGAGGGTACTCTCTCTTGAACGATTCATGCTTTGGTTCAATAAATCCTGTAACGATTCACAGTTTGTAGAACTCACGTTTGAAGAAACTTCGCCCCATCAATTCCAAGCAAGATAGAATATTTAGTCATTTATGAAATGTATCTATTTCAGTGTTGCACAAAACCTTGTTCCCTAATGCACTAGGAATCAGGGTTTTCACAATTGTTGAACTGCTCTTCATAATTGAGATAGACTGTGGTAAGCTACTTGCAGGAAAGTGTTTGAGATTTTGGTCTACATTCATGGAATCTTGCAACAGATTCCCTTTTCAAAATGAAACTGGTAAGGAAGATTTCTGCCTAATGCCATTATGGGGAAAAACGGATACTATGATTTGGAAAGAAATCTGTATAATGTTTCTGAAATAATATCGCTCCCCTTTGTTTCGAAGTGTCACATATTATCCAGCTTGAAAGTTTTCCTAAACAGCGTGCAAAGAGAAGTGAGACAATTGGGAGAAGAACTCTCTTTATGCAGCTTCTTGTGCCATACTTAATACAATCATTCCACTCTAGGATTGGAATGGAATAGATGAAGAAAAATCGCATGATAAAGAGCCTTTATTTCCATGGTTTCTCTAAGAAGCCTGGTTTCCTGTCCTGAAGTTCCTTGGCTCAAACTCATCATAGATACACTGACAGCACCACAGCAGACCAAGGTGTTACAAACCATTCTAAGCAAGGTGGAAAGAGGATTGTTTGAATGAGTCTTCTAATTTCGATAATATCATCCCTAATGTTCATAGGTGACCCATGATGGGAGTACAATAAATGTGAATAAATTTCCTTCTACTACATTGTAGGAATAAGAGAAATTTGGTGTTGGGGATGCCATCCAATATCCAACTTCTGATAGGCTTTCTCACACACTCACATTGAGTTTATTCCTTTCATCTCCTAATTATGTGCCATTAGGAATGGCACCTGCTAAGTTGGAAAATTTGTTGACAGAATGTCTCTTGAAAATGAGGGGCTGTGAAATGCATCTTTTAGGTACTTCTCACTAGACAAAAAAGTGTATGTGTGAAGCCTCCATCTGCCTTTTGGGATCATGTAAATAGTGTGATTGAAGACCCGTCCTATCTCTAGCTGGTGAGTGAGACCATGCATTTGAACCCACTGTGAAATCTGCAATTTCCCCCCACTGAAAGCCTCAATTGAGCATATTTTCACACGCTGGAAGGACTATTGGACAGTATGAAGCTAACTGTGTTAGCTTCACCCAGTCTTGGAAAACAGTTCCCATCTTTCAAATAAGCACATGAGGAAATTTTCGGTCTTCTGGCAGTTTTAAAACGTGAGGCTTTTGTCTTTGGTGTAAGAGCCTCTCTTCATGTTCCGTAAGATTTCACTGCTTCCTGATATTTTTCCTCAAATTCAGCCATCTTGAAAAGCCTTCTTGCTGGCATGAATTTATGGCAAGACAAACATTCTTGTGAGACTAACTCCTAGATAAGTCGACCTGTGTTCCACAGGATTTAGAACCTTTCATTCTTGGGAAACAATCTGCAGCTGTGTGAGTTGACATGATCCACGATTTTGGTAGAGCACAGCGCACTGTCAATTACTGCCTGTGAGTACTTGGATAGGCCATTTCACAAGTTCAGCCTCAGTAACCCAGCTTTTCCAGAACTTGCCATGTCCACAGAAGGCATCCAAGGGAAGAAGCAAAGAATACTGCTAGCAATCCTACTGCAATTCATGTCCACTTGAAACAAATGCTTCCCTGTGTTTCATTTTGGAAACAGACAACCTGAAGTCCACTCCCTTCTTGGGATTTGAAAGCAATATCTGGGCTTTTCATATTTGGCCTGAGATGTCCTCCATGTTTTGAAGGCACATCAATCAAAATGACTTTAAGTCAACTCATCCCAGTAAATTCGACAGCAGCTCGTTCAAAATCTACCAGGAATGCTGAGTGTTTTGTGAAGAGAAATAATTTTCAGAGTTAGGTCATGTGAAATTCATCTTCTGTAACTTCCCTGGAGGAATACGACACGGGCCAGTTTTCATTGTGCTTCGGTTTTGGGGACACATTGGTTTTCAAGGATGGAAGTGAGCCCATTTGCACATTCAGAAGCATACCTTCATCATTTAACGTAGATATTTTACATCACTCGTTATGAAGATTTCTGTAGGAAGATAAATAATAAAGGAGACAGCTTGGATGGTAATCTCTCCTAAACAAGTGCTTTTCTTCAATGAATTCTATAACACAACTCAATTTTGGGAAACACATGTTTGAAGTTAATTCACACCGACGATTTGTTTGCAAGTCACAGAACTTTGGCATTCGGGAAATAGATATGTGTCAGTGTTCTGCAAGATCTTGGCTCCTATTCCAGAAGGAATCACAGTTTTTCTCTTAGTGAACTAACTTATTGAAAGAGAATGAGTGCGAAATCCATTTGTAGGAGTGTCCATACGACATTTAGCTTCATGCATGGGACTTTGTAAAACGTTCACTGCATGAAGTAAATCGGGTAAAGTTGATTTGACTCTTGTGACGTTCTGGGAAATATGGGTACAGTGAATGGGAAAGAATCCTACATCTCTGTTCTGAAAATGTTTCACTCAACCTGAACTTGATATGTCAAATTGAACCCAGTTTGAAAGCGTTCCCGTAGAGCAGGACAACAACGGTAGCAGAAGTGGGAGAAGATATCTTCCTACACAGCTTTTTGTTCCGAATTTTAGTATTCGCCATAACCTGGGAATCAATGGCAAAAAGTTCAGCAAATAAACTGGACACTTCGTGAGCACTAATTTCCACCGTATCCAAAGTTATTTTATATTCCTTCCTGAACGACATGGTCACCAGTTCCTGTTTGGATCAGCCAAGGCCCTCACTTGACACTGCTTACTGAAAGCATCCGAATGAAGGTACAAAGAAGTTTATTTGAATGGGTCTTATAACTTCACTCACATCAGCCCATACATTGAAAATTTACACATAATGTGAATACAACGAGTGCAGACAATATCCCTCAACTGCGCTGTCATGATAAAGGAGTATTTCTGCTGTTGGGATACAAGTATAACTATGAGCTGTGATAACCTTTCTCACACAATCACAGCGAGATTGCTCCCTTCATCTCTACTTCAGTTGAATTTAGGCAATTCACCGTGAAGTTGGAAACATTGCTGACAGCTTGTCTCTAGGAGCTCTGCAATGAAATTTTGGTTTAATTACTGCAGGAAAGATTGTGTGCAAAACATACGTCTGCCTTGTTTGGATCACCAAATTTGAGGCATTGAGAAAAACCCAAGGTCTTACATGTGATTGAGGCCATGCATTCAAATCTCCAGGGTAAACCCAAAGCTCACCTCCCAGAACAGGTCGATCGAGCAAAAGCCCACTTGCTGAAAGGACTACATGGACAGAGAAAGCACTTCATGTTAGATGCATCCATTCTTACTTTTGCCACTAGTTCCAAAGTAGTAAATCTCCAACAGAACATTATTTCTATCCTTAGGATCAAACAACTGAGGAAGATTTAAGTCTTCTGCCACTTTTCGAATATGCCACTTCTCCTTTGGCACACTCTCCTTTCACCATGTTCAGTCAGATTTCACTACAAACTGCCTTTCCTTCCTCCACTTCAGCATTTTTTGAAATCATTCTCATTTGCATAGCTGACAGTGTATAAATACTCATGTGAAAATGCCTTATAGGTAGGAGATTCTGTGCCCCTCAGATTTCAAAATCTTGAAAATCTGGAATACTCTTGGGGAGATGTTAGTTTGACTTTTTAAAAGAATTTGAAACTGTAGATTTTTGACTAAAAGAGAGAACGGTCCTTCCATAATCTGAGAGGTTTCTGTTCAAGTTTGTCCTTCATACATAAGCTACCCATTGATCTTCACACTCCACAGACTGAATTTTAGGATATGTGTAAAGGATGCTCTTTACATTGTCAACTTTAGCCTTATCATCTACACAAATATATTTCTCATGTGGTTCTTTTGGTGAACAGAAGGGACTAGGCATAATCCCTTATTTGGAATTGATGATAAAAACCGTGATTTCCATGTATGTCATGAGATTGCCTGTATGTTATGAAGGTTAATCTGGGAAGGTGATGTTAAGAAGAGCATTTCAGCTCAGCCAATTTCAGATCTCATGAAAGATCTAAGGAAAGTTGATTTTTTGGTGCATTAAACCATACTCAGTGGATATTTAGGCAAATTTCTTCTTCAGAAACATCCCTATTTGGAGGAATATGATGTGGGGCAATGTTCACTGCACTGCATTTTTGGGGACATATTGATTTACAGGGACGGGAGTCAGCCAATCTGCACATTCTTGTAGGCCTCTGTAGTTCCTCAAACTCAGATAATGTACTTCAGCTCTCATGAAGTTTTCTATAGGAAGAATAGCAAAAAGAAGACAGCTTTGAGGGTACTCTCTCTTGAATGATTCATGCTTCCGTTTAATATATCCTGTAATGATTCACAGTTTACAGAACTCACGTTTGAAAAAAATTCTCCCCATCAATTCCTAGCAAGACAGAATATTTAGTAATTTATGAATGGGATCTATTTCAGTGTTGCACAAATCCTTGTCCCCTAATGCACTAGGGATCAGGGTTTTCATAAATGTTGAATACTCTTCATAAATGAGATACACAGTGGTAAGCCATTTGCAGGAATGTGTTTGTGAGTTTGGTCTATATGCATGGAATGTTGCAACATATTCCCGTTTCAAAATGAAAAGGGTAAGTAAGATTTCTGCCTCATGCCTTCATGGAGACAAACTGTTACTGTGATTTGGAAAGAAATATGTATTCTTGTTCTGAAATAATTTCTCTCCACTTTGTTTAGGTTTGTCACATAGAATCCAGCTTGTAAATGTTCCCGAACAGCATGCCAAGAGAAGTGAGAAATTTGGGACAAGATCTGTCTTTATGCAGCTTCTTATGCGAATCTCAGACCATCATTGAACTCTAGGAATGCAACAGAATAGATGAAGCTATATTGCA
The DNA here is from genome assembly GCF_009834535.1 of Camelus ferus. Classification (NCBI taxonomy): domain Eukaryota; kingdom Metazoa; phylum Chordata; class Mammalia; order Artiodactyla; family Camelidae; genus Camelus; species Camelus ferus. Next base: position 29,976,199 of record NC_045721.1, read on the forward strand.
GGTTCAAGGAAGCCTTGAGTTTCCATGGTTTCCCTAAGAAGCCTGGGTTCCTGTCCTGATGTTCCTTGGTCAAAACTCATCATAGATAAAATGACAGCCCCTCAGCAATCCAAGGTGTTACAAACCATTGTATGCAAGGTGGAAAGACAATTGTTTCAATGGGTTTTCTAATTTCTATAAGATCAAACCTAATGATCATAAGTGACCCTTGACTGGAGTAAGATGAATGTGAGAAAATTTCCTTCTTCTTCATTGTAGGAATAAGAGAAATTTTGTGTTGGTGAAGCCATCCAATATCCAAGTTCTGATAGGCTTTCTCACACACTCACATTGAGTTTATTCCTTTCATCACCTATTTATGTGCCATTAGGTTGTCACCTGGAAAGTGGGTAAATTTGTTGATAGAATATCTCTTGAAAATGAGGGGCTGTGAAATGCAGATTTTAGGTACTTGTCACCTGACAAAAAAGTGCATGTGTGAAACCTCCTTCTGTCTTTTTGTAATCATGTAAGTAGTGTGATTGTGGGCCCGTCCTATCTCTAGCTTGTGGGAGAGGTCATGCATTAAAACCCACTGTGAATTCTGCAAGTTCCCCCCACTGAATGTCTCGATCGAGCATATTTTGACATGCAGGAAGGACTACTTGGGCAGTATGAAGCTCACTGTGTTAGCTTCACCCAATTTTGGAAAACTGTTCCCATATTGGAACTAAGCACATGAGGAATTTTTTGGTCTTCTGAAAGTTATAAATTTGAGGCTATGTCTTTGGCATATGAGCCTGGCCTCAAGTTCTGTAACATTTCACTGCATCCTGACTTTATTTCCTCAAATTCAGCCATCTTGAGAAGCCTTCTAGCTGGCATGATGTTATGGCGAGACAAACATTCTTGAGAGACTTACTCCTAGATAGATCACCCTGTGTTCCACAGGTATTAGAAAATTTCATTCTTGGGAAACATTCTTCAGCCGGATGAGTTGATGTGATCCATGATTTTGGTTGAGCAAAGCAATCTTTCAATTACTGACTGTGAGTACTTGGAAAGTCCATTACACAAGTTCACCCTCAGTACCCCAGCTTTTCCAGATCTTGCCATGTCCACAGAAGACATCCAAGGGAAGAAGGAAAGAATACTGCTAGCAATCCTCTTGCAATTCTTGAATTCTTGAAACAAATGCTTCCCTGTGTTTCATTTCAGAAGCAGACAACCTGAGGTACATTCCCTTCTTGGGACTTGATGGCAAAATCTAGCATTTTCTTCTTTGGCCTGAGATGACCCACCATGTTTTGAAGGCACATATGGCAAAGTGACTTTAAAACACCTCATCCCAGCTGAGTCAACAGCAGCTCATTCAAAATCTATCAGGAATGCTGCGTGTTTTGTGCAGAGAAACATTTTTCAGTGTTAGGTCAGGTGAAGTTCATCTTCTGTAACTTCCCTGTTTGGAGGAATACAACATGGGCCTGTATTCATTGCTCTTCTTTTTTTGGGACACATTGGTATTCAAGAATGGAAGAGCGCCTATTTGCACGTACAGAAGCATACGTTCATCATCCAGTGTAGACACTATACATCACCTGTTATGAAGATTTCTGTAGGAAGAATAGTAAGAAAAAATGTGCAGAGAGTAATCTCTCCTAAATGAGTGCTTTACTTCATTGAATGCTTTAACACATCTCAGTTCTGGAAAATGCATGTTTGAAGGAAATTCACACCGATGATTTGTTTGCAAGTCACAGAACTTTGGCAGTCGGGAAACGGCTGCTTGTCATTGTTCCACATGATTTTGGCTCCTATTCCAGAAGGAATCACAGTTTTTCTCTTATGTTGAACTAACTTATTGAAAGAGAGAATGAACACAGAAAGCCAATTGTAGGAGTGTCTCTACGACATTTAGATTCATGTAGGGGAGCTTGCAACACGTTCACTGCATGAAATGAATCGAGTAAGGATAATTTCAATCTTGTGCCGTTCTGGGAAATATGGGTACTGTGAATGGGAAAGAAGCCTATGTTTCTGTTCTGAAAATGTTTCTCTCAACCTGAACTTGAGATGTCAAATTGAACCCAGTTTGAAAATGTTCCTGGAGAGCAGGACAACAACGGTAGCAGAAGTGGGAGAAGATCTCTTCCTATCCAGGTTTTTGTTTCGAATCTTGGTCTTTATCATAACCTGGGAATCAATGGCAAAAATTTCTGCAAATACACGGGGTATTTCGTGAGCACTGATTTCCAACATATCCGAAATTATTGTATGTTCCTTCCTGAACGACATGTGCACCAGCTCCTCTTTGGATCAGCCACAGCCCCTCACTTGACACTGCTTACTGGAAGCGTCCGAATGAAGGTGCAAAGAAGATTATTTGAATGGGTCTTTTAACTTCACTCACATCAGCCCAAACCTTGACACTTTACATATATTGGGAATACAATGAGTGCAGACAATATCCCTCACCTGCGCTGTCATGATAAAGGAGTATTTCTGCTGTTGGGATGCAAGCATAACTATGAGCTGTGATAACCTTTGTCACAAAATCACAGCGAGATTGCTCCCTTCATCTCTACTTCGGTTGAATTTAGGCAATCGACAGCAAAGTTGGGAACATTGCTGACAGAGTGTCTCTAGATGATATGCAATTCCTTTTTCATTTAATTACTGCAGGATAGTTTGTGTGGGAAACATCATTGTGCCTTGTTGGGATCACCAAATTTGAGGCAATGAAAAAAACCATATGTCTTACATGTGATTGAAGCCATGCATTCAAAACCCCAGGTTTATCCCAAAGCTCACCTCACAGAACAGGTCGATTGAGCAAATGTCCACTTACTGAAAGGACTACATGGACAGGAGAAAACACTTCTTGTTAGATGCACCCTGTCTCACTTTTGCCACTAATTCCAAAGTAGTAAATCTCCCACAGGACATTATTTCCATCATTAGGGTCAAACAACTCAGGAAGATTTAAGCCTTCTGCCACTCTTCGAATATGTGGCTTCTCTTTGGCACACTCTCCTTTCACTATGTTCAGTCAGATTTCACTACAAACTGCGTTTCCCTCCTCCATTTCAGCATTTCTTGAAATCATTCTCATTTGCATAGCTGACAGTGTATAAAGACTCGTGTGAAAATGCCTTATAGGTAGGAGATTCTGTGCCCCTCAGATTTCAAAATCTTGAAAATCTGGAATACACTTGGGGAGATGTTAGTTTGACTTTTTAAAAGAATTTGAAACTGCAGATTTTTGACTAATAGAGAGAACGGTCCATCCGTAAACTGAGAGGTTTCTGTACAAGTTTGTCCTTCACACATGAGCTTCTCATTGATCTTCATATTCCACAGAGTGAATTTTAGGAAATGTGTAAAGGATGCTCTTTACAGTGTCATATTTAGCCTTATCATCTGCACAAATATGTTTGTCATGTGGTTTTTTGGAGAACACAAAGGACTAGGCAAAATCCATTATACAGAATTGATGATAAAAACCGTGTTTTCCATGTATGGCATGAGGTTGCCTGCATGTTATGAAGGTACATCTGGGAAGGTGAAGTTAAGAAGAGCATTTCTGCTCAGCCAATTTCAGCTCTCATGAAAGCTCTAAGGAAAGCTGATTTTTTGTTTCATTAAACCATCTTCAGTGGATCTTTAGGCAAAATAATTTTTCTGAAACATCCTTATTTGGAGGAATATGTCATAGGCCAGTGTTCACTGCACTGCATTTTTGGGGACACTTTGATTTACAGGGACGAGGGTCAGCCCATCTGCACATTCATATAGGCCTCTGTAGTTAATCGAACTCAGATTATTTACTTCAGCTGTCATGAAGATTTCTATAAGAAGAATGGCTAAAAGAAGACAGCTTTGAGTGTACTCTCTCTTGAATGATTCATGCTTCAGTTCAATAAATCCTGTAATGATTCACAGTTTGTAGAACTCAAGTTTGAAGCAAATTCGCCTGATCAATTCCTAGAAAGACAGGGTATTTAGAAATTTATGAAACGGATCTATTATAGTGTTCCAGAAATCCCTGTCCCATAAGACACAAGGAATCAGGGATTTCACAATTGTTGAACTACTCTACATAACTGAGATATACTGTGGCAAGCCATTTGCAGGCATGTGTTTGTGAGCTTGGTCTACATGCATGGAATCTTGCAACAGAATCACTTTTGGAAATGAAATGCATAAGGCTGATTTCTGCCTTGTGCCAACATGGGGACAAATGGTTACTGTGATTTGGGAAGAAATTGTATACTGGTTCTGAAATAATTTCTCCCCCTTTGTTTCGAGGTGTCACATACAATCCAGCTTGAAAGTGTTCTGAAACAGCGTGCCAAGAGAAGTGAGACAATTGGAACAAGATCTGTCTTTATGCAGCTTCTTGTGCCAAAATTTAGACAATCATTCCACTCTAGGACTGGAACGGAATAGATGAAGCAACATCGCAGGTTTAAGGGAGCCCAGAGTTTCCATGGTTTCCCTAAGAATCCTGGGTTCCTGTCCTGAAGGTCCTTGGCCCAAACACATCATAGATAAATTGACAAGCCCCCAGCAGGCCAGGGTGTTACAAACCATTCTAAGCAAGGTGGAAAGAGGATTGTTTCATTGGGTCTTCTAATTTCTATAAGATCACCCCTAATGTTTATTGGTCACCCTTGATGGGAGTACAATGAATGTGATTAAATTTCCTTCTTCTTCATTGTAGGAATAAGAGAAATTTTGTGTTGGTGAAGCCATCCAATATCCAAGTTCTGATAGGTTTTCTCACACACTCACATTGAGTCCATTCCTTTCATCACCTATTTATGTGCCATTAGGAATGTCACCTGCTAAGTTGGAAAATTTGTTGACAGAAAGTCTGTTGAAAATGAGGGGCTGTGAAATGCAGCTTTTAGGTACTTGTCACTAGACAAAAAATTGTATGTGTGAAATCACCTTCTGTTTTGTTGGGATCATGTAAGCAGTGCGATTGTGTTCCCCTCCTATCTTTAGTTTGTGAGTGAGGCCATGCATTAAAACCCACTGTGAATTCTGCAACATCCCCCCTCTGAATGTCTCAATTGAGCATATTTTCACACACAGGAAAGACTACTTGAACATTATGTAACTCACTTTGTTAGCCACAACCAGTCTTGGAAAACTGTTCCCATCTTGGATCTAAGCATATGAGGAAATTTTCAGTCTTCTGGCATTTTTAAAATGTGAGGCTTTTGTCTTTGGTGTATGAGCCTGTCACATCTTCCGTAAGATTCACTGCATCCTGACATTCTTTCCTCAACTTCAGCCAGCTTGAAAAGCCTTCAAGCTGGCATGAAGTTATGGCAAGACAAACATTCTTGTGAGACTAACTCCTAGAGAAGTCGACCTGTGTTCCACAGGATTTAGAACCTTTCATTCTTGGGAAACAATCTGCAGCTGTGTGAGTTGACGTGATCCACGATTTAGGTACAGCACAGCGCACTGTCGGTTACTGCCTATGAGTACTTGGAAAGGCCATTTCACAAGTTCAGCCTCAGTACCCCAGCTTCCCCAGATCTTGCCATGTCCACAGAAGGCATCCAAGGGAAGAAGCAAAGAATACCGCTGGCAATCCTTTTGCAATTCTTGTCCACTTGAAACAAAAGCTCCCCTGTCTTTCACTTTGGAAACAGACAACCTGAAGTATACACCCTTCTTGGGATTTGATGGCAAAATCTAGGATATTCATGTTTGGCCTGAGATGTCCCTCCATGTTTTGAAGGCACATCATGCAAAGTGACATTAAGACACCTCATCCCAGCAGAGTCAACAGCAGCTCATTCAAAATCTAACAGGAATGCTGAGTGTTTTGTGCAGAGAAACATTTTTCAGCGTTAGGTCAGGTGAAATTCATCCTGTGTACCTTCCCTATTTGGAGGAATATGACATGGGCCAGTTTTCATTGCACTTAGTTTTTGGGGACACATTGGTTTTCAAGGATTGAAGCGAGCCCATTTACCATTCAGAAGCATACGTCCATCATTAAATTAAGATAATTTACATCACACATTATGAAGATTTCTGTAGGAAGAATACTAAGAAAGAAGACAAATTGGATGGTAATCTCTCCTAAACGAATGCATGTGTTCAATGAATGCTTTAACACAACTGAATTGGGAAAACCTATGATTGAAGGAAATTCACACCAATGCTTTGTTTGCAAGTCACAGAACTTTGGCAGTCAGAGACGGCTATGTGTCAGTGTTCCGCAAGAACTTGGCTACTATTCCATAAGGAATCATAGGTTCTCTCTTAGTTGAATTAACGTATTGAAAGAGAGTGAATGCAGAAATCCATTTCTAGGAGTGTCTCTTCGACATTTAGCTTCATGTACGGGACCTTGCAACACGTTCACTGCATGAAATGAATCGGGTAAGGATGATTTCAGTCTTGTGCCGTTCTGGGAAAAATGGGTACTGTGAATGGGAAAGAAGCCTATGTCTCGGTTCTGAAAATGTTTCTCTCATCCTGAACTTGAGATGCCAAATTGAACCCAGTTTGAAACCATTCCCGGAGAGCAGGACAACAACGGTAGCAGAAGTGGGAGAAGATCTCTTCTTTCCCAGCTTTTGTTCCGAATATTGGTCTTCGTCATAACCTGGGAATCTATGGCAAAAAGTTCAGCAAATACACAGGACACTTCATGAGTACTTATTTCCACTGTATCCGAAATTATTCTATGTTCCTGCCTGAACCACCTGGGCACCAGCTCCTCTTTGGATCAGCCACAGTCCCTCACTTGACAATGCTTACTGGAAGCATCTGAATGAAGGTGCAAAGAAGAATATTTGAATGGGTCTTGTAACTTCGCTCACATCAGCCCAATCCTTGACACGTTACACATATTGGGAATGCAATGAGTGAGGACAATATCCCTCAAAAGTGCTGTCATGATATGGATTATTTCTGTTGTTGGGATGCAAGCATAACTACGAGCTGTGATAGGCTTTCTCACACACTCACAATGAGATAGGTCCCTTCATGTCTACTTCGGTTGAATTTAGGCAATTGATGGTGAAGTTGGAAACATTACTGACAAAGTGTCCCTTGGTGCTGTGCAATGCCTTTTTGGTTTTTGTTACTATAGGATATATTGTGTGGGAAAATCCCTTCTTCCTTGTTGGGATCACCAACTTTGAGGCGTTGAGAAAATACCCTATGTCTTACATGTGATTGAGGCCATGCATTCAAACCCCCAGGCTAATCCCAATGTTCACCACACAGAACAGGTCGATCAAGCAAACGTCCCCTTTCTGAAAGGACTATATGTACAGGAGAAAGCATTTCCTGTTAGATGCACGCTGTCTCACTTGTGCCACTAATTCCAAAATAGTTAATCTCACACAGACCTTCATTTCCCTCCTTACGATCAAACAATTGAAGAAGTTTTAAGTCTTCTGCTACTTTTTGAATATGTGGCTTCTCCTTTTGGCACACTGTCTTTCACCATATTCTGTCAGATTTCAGTACAAACTGCCTTTCCTTCCTCCAATTCAGCATATTTTGAAATCATTCTCATTTGCATAGCTAACAGCTTATAAAGATTCTTGTGAAAATGCCTTAGAGATTGGAGTGTCTGTGGTCCTCAAATATTACAATCTTGAAAATCTGCAATATACTTGGTGAGATGTTAGTTTATATTTTTCCCAGAATTTAAATGTGCAGAGTTTTGTCAATAAAGAGAACGGTCCATCCATATTCTGAGAGGTTTCTGTTCAAGTTTGTCTTTTATACAAGGGCTTCTCCTTGGTCTTCACATTCCACAGAGGGAATTAAAGGAAATGTGTAAAGGATGCTCTTTCATAGTCATCTTTAGCCATATCATGTGCACCAATATTTATGTCATGTTGTTCTTTAGGAGAACAGAAGGGACTAGGTAAAATCCCTTCTTGGGAATTGATGATAAAAACTGTGATTTCCATGTATGTCATGAGGTTGCCTGCATGTTATGAAGGTACATCTTGGAATGTGATGTTAAGAAGAGCATTTCAGCCCAGCCAAATGCAGCTCTCAGTAGAGCGGTAAAGAAAGTTGATTTTTGGTGCATGAAACCATCTTTAGAGGATCTTTAGGCAAAATTCTTCTTCAGAAACTTCCCTATTTCGAGGAATATGACTTGGGCCAGTGTTCATTGCACTGCATTTTGGGGGACACATTGAATTTCAGGGACGGGCGTCAGCCCATCTGCACATTGTTATAAGCCACTGTAGTTCCTTGAACTCAGATATTGTTCTTCAGCTCTCATGAAATTTTCTACAGGAAGAATAGCACAAAGAAGACAGCTTTGAGTGTAATCTCTCTTGAACGATTCGTGCTTTGGTTCAATAAATCCTGTAACGATTCACAGTTTTTAGAACTCACATTTGAAGAAACTTTGCCCCATCAATTCCTAGCAAGATAGAGTAGTCATTTATGAAATGTATCTATTTCAGTGTTGCACAAAACCTTGTCCCATAAGGCACTAGGAATCAGGGTTTTCACAATTGTTGAACTGCTCTTCATAATTGAGATACACTGTGGTATGCTATTTGCAGGAATGTGTTTGTGACCTTGGTCTACATGCATGGAATCTTGCAACAGATTCCCTTTTCAAAATGAAACTGGTAAGAATGATTTCTGCCTCGTGCCATCATGGGGACAAATGGATACTGTGATTTGGAAAGAATTCTGTATACTGGTTCTGAAATAATATCTCTCTACTTTGTTTCGAGTTGTCACATAGAAACCAGCTTGAAAGTTTTCCCAAACGGCTTGCCAAGAGAAGTGAGACAATTGGGAGAAGATATGTCTTTATGTAGCTTCTTGTGCCAAACTTCAGACAATCAATCCACTCTAGGACTGGAACGGAATAAAGGAAGCAAAATCGCACGTTAAAGAGCCATGAGTTTCCACGGTTTCTCTAATTATCCTGGGTTCCTGTCCTGAAGTTCCTTGGCACGAACTCATCATAGATACACTGAAAGCACCACAGCAGACCAAGGTGTTACAAAACATTCTAAGCAAGGTGGAAAGAGGATTGTTTGAATGGGTCTTCTAATTTCTATAATATCAACCCTAACGTTCATAGGTGACCCTTGTTGGGAGTAAAATCAATGTGAATAACTTTCAGTCTTCTGCATGTTAAGAATAAGAGAAATCTGGTGTTGGGGAAGACATCCAATATCCAACTTCTAATAGGCTTTCCCACACACTCACATTGAGTTTATTCCTTTCATCTCCTATTTATGTGCCATTAGGAACAGCACCTTTAAGTTGGAAAATTTGTTGACAAAATGTTTTTTGAAATTGGATTTCTGTGAATTGCAGCTTTAAGTACTTGACACTAAACAAAAAGTTTATGTGTGAAACCTCTTTCTGCCTTGTTGGGATCATGTATGTAGTGCGATTGAGGAACTGTCCTATCTCTAGTTATGCTTGAGGCCATGCATTAAAACCCACTGTGAAATCTGCAATTTCCCCCCACTGAATGTCTCGATCGAGCATATTTTCACACGCCCGAAAGACTACTTGAACAGTATGAAGCTCACTGTGTTAGCTTCACCCAGTTTTGGAAAACTGTTCCCATCTTTGAAGTAAGCACATGAGGAATTTTTTGGTCTTCTTGCAGTTTTAAAATGTGAGGCTTTTGTCTTTGGCGTATGAGCCTCTCTTCATGTTCCATAAGATTTCACTGCATCCTGACTTTCTTTCCTCAACTTCAGCCAGCTTGAAAAGCCTTCTAGTTGGCATGAAGTTATGGCAAGACAAATATTCTTTTGAGACTAACTCCTAGATAGGTCGACCTGTGTTCCACAAGATTTAGAACATTTCATTCTTGGGAAACAATCTACAACTGGGTGAGTTGACATGATCCACGATTTTGGTAGAGCACAGTGCACTGTCAATTACTGCCTGTGAGTACTTGGAAGGCCATTTCACAAGTTCAGCCTCAGTACCTCAGCTTATCCAGATCTTGCCATGTCCACAGAAATTATGCAGGGGAATAAGCAAAGAATACCGCTAGCAATCCTCTTGCAATTCTTGTCCACTTGAATCAAATGCTCCCCTGTGTTTCATTTCAGAAACAGACAACCTGAGGTACATTCCCTTGTTGAGTTTTGATCACAATTTCTAGGATTTTAATGTTTGGCCTCAGATGTCCCACCATTTTTTGAAGGCACATCTTGCAAAGTGACTTTAAAACACCTCATCCCAGCTGATTCAACAGTAGCTCATTCAAAATCTATCAGGAATACTGAGTGTTTTGTGCAGAGAAACATTCTTCAGCATTAGGTCAGGTGAAGTTCATCTTCTGTACTTCCCTGTTTGGAGGAAAATGACATGGGCCAGTTTTCTTTGCGCTTCTTTTCTGGGGACACATTGGTTTTCAAGGTTGGAAACGAGCCCATTTGCATGTTGAGAAGCATGCATTCATCATCCAATGTAGACAATTTAAATCAACCATTATGAAGATTTCTGTAGGAAGAATAATAAGAAAAAGACAGCTTGGACGGTAATCTCTCCTAAATGAGTGCTTTTCTTCAATAAATGCTTTAAAACATCTCAATTTTGGAAAAAGCATGTTTGAAGGAAATTCACACCAAAGATTTGTTTGCAAGTCACAGAACTTTGGCAGTCAGGGAACGGCTGTGTTTCAGTGTTCCACAAGATTTGTCTCCTATTCCTGAAGGAATCGGTTTTTTTCTAATGTTGAACTAATTTATTGAAATAGAGAGTGAATGCAGAAAGCCATTTGTAGCAGTATCTCTATGACATTTAGCTTCATACACGGGAAATTGCAACACATTCACTGCATGAAATGAAATGGATAAGGATGATTTCAGTCTTGTGCCATTCTGTGAAATATGGGTACAGTATATGGGAAAAAACCTATGTCTCGGTTCTCAAAATGTTTCTCCCAACCTGAACTTGAGATGTCAAATTGAACCCAGGCTGAAACCATTCCCAGAGAGCAGGACAACAACAGTTGCAGATGTGGGAGAAGATCTCTTCCTACCCAGCTTATTGCTCCTAATCTTAGAATTTGTCGTATCCTGGGAATCAATGTCAAAAACTTCAGCAGATTCGCGGGCCACTTTATGAGCACTGATTTCCACCGTATCTGAAATTATTGTATGTTTCTGCACTGAACGACCTGGGCACCAGCTCATCTTTGCATCAGCCACAGCCCCTCACTTGACAAGACTTACTGGAAGCATCTGAATGAAGGTGCAAAGAAGATTATTTGAATGGGTCTTGTAATTTTGCTCACATCAACCAAAATCTTGACACTTTACACATATAGGGAATTCAGTGAGTGTGAACAATATCCCTCACCTGCGCTATCGTGATAAAGGAGTATTTCTGTTGTTGGGAAACATGTATAACTATGATCTGTGATAGGCTTTCTCACACACTCACAGCGAGATAGCTCCCTTCATCTCTACTTCAGTTGAATTTATGCAATTGATTGCGAAGTTGGAAAGATTGCCGACAGAGTGTCTCTAGGTGCTGTGCAATACATCTTGTTGGTTTTATTTACTACAGGAAATATTGTGTGGGAAACATCCTTCTGCCATATTGGGATCACCAATTTTGAGGCATTGAGAAAATACCCTATGTCTTACATGTGATTGAGGCCATGCATTCCATCCCCCATTTTAATCCTATTGTTCAACTCACAGTACAGCTCGATTGAGCAAACGTCCAATTGGTGAAAGGACTATGTGGACAGGAGAAAGCACTTCATGTTAGATGCACACAGACTTACATTTGCCACTAATTCCAAAGTAGTTAATCTCCCACAGATCTTCATTTCCCTCCTTAGGATCAAACAATTGAAGAAGTTTTAAGTCTTCTGCCACTTTTCGAATATGTGGCTTCTCCTTCTGGCACACAGTCCTGTCAACATTTTCTGTCAGATTTCACTACAAACTGACTTTCCATCCTCCACTTCAGGATATTCTGAAATCACTCTCTTTTGCATAGTTGAGAGCATATGAAGATTTATGTGAAAATATATTATAGATAGGAGAGTCTGTGTCCATCAGAATTTGAAATCCTGAAAATCTTGAATACACTTGGGGAGATGTTTATTTCACATTTTCCCAGAATTTGAAAGTGCTGAGTTTTCCCTAATAGGGAGAACAGACCATCTGTAATCTGAGAAGTTTCTGTTCAAGTTTGTCCTTAATACATGAGCTTATCCTTGATCTTCACATTCCACAGAGTGAATTTAAGGAAATGTGTAAATGATGCTCTTTACATAGTCATCTTTAGCCATATCATCTGCACAACTATGTTTGTCAGGTGGTTCTTTAGGAGAACAGAAGGGACTAGGAAAAATTCCTTATTGGGAATTGATGATAAAAACCGTGATTTCCTTGTATGGCATGAGGTTGCCTGCATGTTATGAAGGTACATCTGGGAAGGTGATGTTAAGTAGAGCATTTCAGCTCAACCAAATGCAGCTTTCATGAAAGCTGTAAGAAAAGCTGATTTTTTGGTGCATTAAACCATCATCAGAGGATATTTAGGCAAAATTCATCTACAGAAACATCCCTATTTGGAGGAATATGACATGGGCCAGTGTTCATTGCACTGCATTTTGGGGGACACATTGATTTTCAGGGATGGGAGTCAGCCCAACTGCACATTCTTATAGGTCCCTGTACTTCCAAGAACTCAGATAATTTACTTCAGATCTCATGAAGGTTTCTATGGGAAGAATAGCAAAAAGAAGACAGCTTTGAGGGTACAGTCTTAAATGATTCGTGCTTCAGATCAATAAATCCTGTAATGATTCACAATTTGTAGAACTCACGTTTGAAGAAAATTCGCCCCATCTATTCCTAGCAAGACACAGTATTTTTTCATTTATGAAACGGATTTATTTTAGTGTTCTACAAAAATTTGTCCCCTAATGTACTAGGTATCAGGGTTTTCACAAATGTTGAACTGCTTTACATAATTGAGATACACTGTGACAATCCTTTTGCAGGATTGGGTTTGTGACATTTGTCTTCATGCATGAAATCTTGCAACAAGTTCCCTTGTCAATATGAAACAGGTAAAAATGATTTCTGCCTCGTGCCATCATGGGGACAAACGGTTTCTGTGATTTGGATAGAAATCTATATACTTGTTCTGAAATAATTCCTCTCAAATTTGTTTCGAGGTGTCACATTGAAACCAGCTTGAAAATGTTTCCAAACAGCATGACAAGAGAAGTGAGAAAATTGGAAGAAGATCTCTCTTTATGCATCTTCTTATGCCAAAACTCAGTCAATCATTCCACTCTAGGAATGGAAAGGATTAAATGAAGCAAAATCGCAGGTTCAAGGGAGCCCTGAGTTTCCACGGTTTCCCTAAGTAGCCTGGGTTCCTGTCCTGAAGGTCCTTGAACCAAACTCATAATAGATACACTGTCAGCCCCCCAGCAGACCAAGGTGCTACAAACCATTCTAAGCAAGGTGGAAAGAGGAATGTTTGAAAGGGTATTCTAATTTCTATAAGATCAACCCTAACGTTCATAAGTGATGCAACTTGGGAATAAAATGAATGTGAAAAAAATTCCTTCTTTGGCATTGTAGTAATAAGAGAAATTTGGTGTTGGGGAAGCCATCTAATATCCAAGTTCTGATAGGCTTTCTCACACACTCACATTGAGTCCATTCCTTTCATCTCCTATTTATGTGAAATTAGGTTCATCACCTGCTAAGATGGAAAATTTGTTGACAGAATGACTCTTGAAAATGAGGGGCTGTGAAATGCATCTTTTAGGTACTTGTCACTAGACAAAAAATTGTATGTGTGAAACCTCCTTCTACCTTGTTGGGATCATGTAAGTAGTGTGATTGAGGACCCGTCCTATCTCTAGGTCATGAGTGAGGCCATGCATTAAATCCCACTGTGAATTTGGTAAGTTCTCCCAAATGAATGTCTCAATCGAGCATATTTTCACACGCTGGAAGGAATACTTGGACAGATTGAAGCTCACTGTGTTAGCTTCACCCAGTCTTGGAAAATTATTCCCATCTTGGAAGTAAGCACAAGGGGAATATTTCGGTCTTCTGGCAGTTTTAAAACGTGAATATTTTGTCTTTGGCATACGAGCCTCTCTTCATGTTCTGTAAGATTTCACTGCTTCCTGACTTTCTTTCCTCAAATTCAGCCATTTTGTAAAGCCTTCTAGCTGGCATGAAGTTATGGTGAGACAAACATTCTTGTGAGACTAACTGCTAGATAAGTCGACCTGTGTTCCACAGGATTTAGAACATTTCATTCTTGGGAATCAATCTGCACCCAAGTGAGTTGACATGATTCACGATTTTGGTAGAGCACAGCACACTGTCAATTACTGCCTGTGAGTGCTTGGAAAGGCCATTTCACAAGTTCAGCCTCAGTAACCAAGCTTCTCCAGAACTTGCCGTGTCAACAGAAGATATCCAAGTGAAGAAACAATGAATGCCACAAGCAATCCTCTTGCAATTCTTGTCCACTTGAAACAAATGCTTCCCTTTTTTTCATTTCAGAAACAGACAACCTGATGTACACTCCCTTCTTGGGATTTGAAGGCAAAATCTGGGATTTTCATGTTTGGCCTGAGCTGTCCCTCCATGTTTTGAAGGCACATCTTGCAAAGTGACATTAAGACATCTCATCCCATCTGAGTCATCAGCAGCTTATTCAAAATGTATCAGGAATGCTGACTGTTTTATGCAGAGAAACCTTCTTCAGCGTTAGATCAGGTGAAAATCATTTTCAGTAACTTCCATGTTTGGATGAATACATCATGGACCAGTTTTCATTGCGCTTTGTTTTTAGGAACACTTTGGTTTTCAAGGATGGAAGTGAGCCCATTTGCACATTTGGAAGCAAACATTCATCATCCATTGTAGACATTATACATAACCCGTTGTGAAGACTTCTGTAGGAAGTATAATAAGAAAGAAGACAGTTTGGAGGGTATTGTCTCCTAAATGAGTGCTTTTCTTCAATCAGTGCTTTAACACATCTCAGTTTTGGAAAACACATGTTTGAAGGGAATTCACACCGACACTTTGTTTGCAAGTCACAGAACTTTGGTAGTCAGGAAACGGCTGTGTGTCAGTGTTCCACAAGATCTTGTCTCCTATTCCATAAGGAATCACAGTTTTTCCCTTATGTTGTACTAACTTATTGAAAGAGAGAATGAATGCAGAAAACCATTTGTAGGGGTGTCTCTACGATATTTAGCTTCATGCATGGGACCTTGCAACACATTCACTGCATTAAATGAATCGGGTAACGATGATTTCATTCTTGTGCCGTTCTGGGGAAAATGGTTACTCTGAAAGGGAAATAAGCCTATGACTCGGTTCTAAAAATGTTTCTCTCAACCTGAACTTGAGATTTCAAATTGAACCCAGTTTGAACGTGTTCCCGAAGAGCAGGAAAACTACGGTAGCAGAATTGGGAAAAGATCTCTTCCTACCCAGCTTATTATGCCGAATCTTTGTATTCGTCATAACCTGGGAATCAATGGCAAAATGTTCAGAAAATACTCGGGACACTTCATGAGCATTAATTTCCACCATATCCGAAATTATTGTATGTTCCTGATTGAACGACCTGGGCACCATCTACTCTTTGGATCGGCCACAGCCCCTCACATGACAATGCTTACTGGAAGCATCTGAATGAAGGTGCAAAGAAGATTATTTGAATGGGTCTTGTAATTTTGCTCACATCAACCCAAACCTTCAGACCTTACACATAGTGGGAATAAAATGAGTGTTTACAATATACCTCACCTGCGCTGTCATGATAAAGGAGTATTTTGTTGTTGGGAAACAAGCATAACTACGAGCTGTGATAGGCTTTCTCACACACTCACAGCGAGATAGCTCCCTTCATGTTTACTTCAGTTGAATTTAGGCAATTGACGGCGAAGTTGGAAACATTGCCGACAGAGTGTCTCTAGGTGCTGTGCAATGCATCTTTAGGTTTTAGTTACTACAGGAAAGATTGTGTGGGAAACTTCCTTCTGCCTTGTTGGGATCACCACGTTTGAGGCATTGAGAGTAAACCCTATGTCTTACATGTGATTGAGGCCATGCATTCAAACCACCAGGGTAATCCCAATGTTCACTTCACAGAACAGGTCGATCAAGCAAACGTCCACTTGGTGAAAGGACTACATGGACAGGAGAAAGCACTTCATGTTAGATGCACCCAGTCTTAAATTTGCCAGTAATTCCAAAGTAGTAAATCTCCCACAGACCATCATTTCCATGCTTAGGATCAAAGAATTGAGGAAGTTTTAAGTCTTCTGCCACTTTTTGATTATGTGTCTTTTCCTTTTGGCACACGGCCCTTTCACCATATTCTCTCAGATTTCACTGCAAACTGCGTTTCTTTCCTCCACTTAATCATTTTCTGAAATCATTTTCATTTGCATAGTTGACAGTGTATAAATATTCGTGGGAGTATACCTTTTAAATAAGACAGCCTGTGCCTCTCAGATTTTAAAATCTTGAAAATCTGGAATACTCTTGGGGAAATATTAGTTTGACTTTTTTCCAGAAGTTGAAAGTGCAGTCTTTTACCTATTCGAGAGAACGGTCCATCTATAATGTGAGAGGTTTCTGTGCAAGTTTGTCCTTAATACATGAGCTTTTCATGGTTCTTCACATTCCACACAGTGAATGTAAGGAAATGTGTAAAGGATGCTCTTTAGATAGTCATCTTTAGGCATATCATCTGCACAAATATACATGTCACGTGGTTCTTTAGGAGAAAATAAGGGACAAGGCAAAATCCTTTATAGGGAATTGATGATAAAAACCGTGATTTCCATGTATGGCATGAGGTTGTCTGCATGTTATGTTGTCTGCATGAGGTTGTCTTAATGTCACATCTGGGAAGGTGACATTCTGAAGAGCATTTCAGCTCAGCCAAATGCAGCTCTGAGGAAAGCTGTAAGGAAAGCTGATTTTTTGGTGCATTAAACCATCTTCAGTGGATCTTTAGGCAAAATTCTTCATCAGAAACATCCCTAATTGGAGGAATGTGATGTGGGTCAGTGTTCGCTGCAATGCATTTTTGGGACATATTGATTTACAGGGACGGGAGTCAGCCGAACTGCACATACTTATAGGCCTCTTTAGTTCCTCGAACTCAGATAATGTACTTCAGCTCTCATGAAGTTTTTTATAGGAAGAATAGGAAAAAGAAGACAGCTTTGAGTATATTCCCTCTTGAATGATTCGTGCTTCTGTTCAATAAATCCTGTAATCTTTCACAATTTGTTGAACTCACGTTTTAAGAAAATTTGCCCATCTATTCCTAGCAAGACAGAGTAGTCATTTATGAAATGGATCTATTTTAGTGTTCCACAAAACCTTGTCCCCTAATGCACTAGGAATCAGAACTTTCACAAATGTTGAACTGCTCTACATAATTGTTATCCACTGTGGCATGCCATTTGCAGGAATCTGTTTGTGACATTGGTCTACATGCATGTAATCTTGCAGCAGGTTCCCTTATCAAAATGAAATGGGTAAGGATGATTTCTGCCTAGTGCCATAATGTGGACAATTGGTTTCTGTGATTTGGAAGGAAATCTACATACCGGATCTAAAATAAATTCTCTCTATATTGTTATGAGTTGTCACATAGAATCCAGCTAGAAAATGTTCCCAAAAGCATGCCAAGAGAAGTAAGAAAATTGGGAGAAGATCTCTCTTTATGCAACTTTTTGTGCCGAACCTCAGACAATCATTCCACTCTAGGAATGGAAAGGATTAAATGAAGCAAAATCGCAGGTTCAAGGGAGCCATGAGTTTCCATGCTTTCCCTAAATATCCTTGGTTCCTTTCCTGAAGGTCCTTGGCCCATATTCATCATAGATTCACTGAAAGGCCCCCAGCAGACCAAGTTGTTACAAAACATTATAAGCAAGGTGGAAAGAGGATTGTTTATATGGGTATTTTACATTCTATAACATCAAACCTAACTTTAATAAGTTATGCATGATGGGAGAAAAATGAATGTGAAAAATTTCCTTCTTGTGCATTGTAGGAATAAGTGAAATATGGTGTTGGGGAAGCTATCCAAAATCCAAGTTCTCATAAGATTTCTCACACACTCACATTGAGTCCATTCCTTTCATCCCCTATTTGTGTGCCATTAGGAATATAAAATGCTAAGTTGGAAAATATCATGACAGAATGTCTCTTGAAAATGAGGGGCTGTGGAATGTAGCTTTTAGGAAATGTCACTAGACAAAAAAGTGTATGTGTGAAAACACGTTCTGCCTATTTGGGATCATGTAAGTATTGAAAGTGAGGACACGTCCCATCCCTTCCTTGTGAATGAGGCCATGAATTAAAACCCACTGTGAATTCTGCTAATTCCCACAGCTGAATGTCTCAATCCAGCATAATTTCTCACGTTGGAAGGACTCCTTGGACAGTATGAAGATAACTGTTTTAGCTTCACCCAGGCTTGGAGAACTGTTCCCGTCTTGGACCTAAGAAAAAGAGGAATGTTTCAGTCCTCTGGCAGTTTTAAAACGTGAGGATTTTGCCTTTGGCGTAAGAGCCTGTCTTCATGTTTCATAAGATTTCACTGCATCCTGACTTTCTTTCCTCAAATTCAGCCATCTTCAAAAGCCTTCTAGCTGGCATGCAGTTACAGCGAGACAAATATTCTTGTGAGACTAATTCCTAGATAGGTCACCCTGTGTTCCACAGCATATAGAACCTTCCATTCCTGGGAAACAATCTGCAGCTGGGTGAGATGATGTCATCCACGAATTTGGTTGAGCACAGCACACTGAATTACTGCCTGTGAGTACTTGGAAATTCCATATCACAAGTTCAGCCTCAGTACCCCAGTTTCTCCAGAACTTGCCATGTCAACAGAAGGCATCCAAGGGAAGAAGCAAAGAATACTGCTGGCAATCCCATTGCAATTCTTGTCTTCTTGAAACAAATGCTTCCCTGTGTTTCATTTCAGAAACAAACAACCTGAGGTACACTCTCTTCTTGGGAATTGATGGCAAAATCCGGGATTTTCACTTTTGGCCTGAGCTGTCCCTCCATGATTTGAAGGAACATCTTGCAAAGTGACATTGAATCACCCCATCCCAGCTGAGTCAACATCAGCTAATTCAAAATCTATCAGGAATTCTGTGTGCTATGTGCAGAGAAACATTCTTCAGCGTTAGGTCAGGTGAAATTAATCTTCTGTAACTTCCCTGTTTGGAGGAATATGACATGGGACAGTTTTCATTCTGCTTCATTTCTGGGGACACATTGGTTTTCAAGGATGGAAGCGAGCCCATTTGCACATTCAGAAGCTTATGTTCATCATCCAATGTAGATATTTTACATCACCAGGTATTAAGATTTCTTTTGGAAGAGTACTATGGAAGAAGACAACTTGGATGGTAATCTCTCCTAAAGGAGTGCTTTTCTTCAATGAATACTTTAAGACATCTCAACTTTGGAAAACACATATTTGAAGGAAATTCACACCGACGCTTTGTTTGCAAGTCACAGAAATTTGGCAGTCAGGAAACGGATGTGTGTCATTGTTCCAAAAATCTTCACTGCTCTTCCAAAAGGAGTCACAGTTTTACACTTATGTTGAACTAACTTCTTGAAAGAGAGAGTGAATGCTGAAAGCCATTTGTTGGAGTGTCTCTATGACGTTTAGATTCATGCATGGGACCTTGCAACACGTTCACTGCATGAAATGAAACTTTCAAGGGTGATTTCAGTCTTGTGCCATTCTGGGAAAATGGGTACTGTGAACGGGAAAGAATCCTATGTCTCGGTTCTGAAAATGTTTCTCTCAACCTGAACTTGAGATGTCAAATTGAACCCAGTTTGAAACTGTTCCCGGAGAACAGGACAACAACGTAGCAGAAGTGGGAGAAGATCTCTTCCGAACCAGCTTATTGTTCTGAATATTCGTATTCATCTTAACCTGCGAATCAATGGCAAATTGTTCAGCAAATACGCGGGATAATGCGTGAGCACTGATTTCCAACATATCCGAAATTATTGTATGTTCCTTCCCTGAACGACCAGGGCACCAGCTCCTCTTTGGATCAGCCACAGCCCCTCACTAGACACTGCTTACTGGAAGCATCCGAATGAAGCTGCAAAGAAGATTATTTGAATGGGTCTTGTAATTTCACTCACATCAATCCAAACCTTGACACTTTACACAAATTAGTGAATACAATGTGTGCGGACAATATCCCTCACCTGCGCTGTCATGATAAATGTGTATTTTTGTAGTTGTGAAACAAGAAGTACTATGAGCTGTGATAGGCTTTCTGACACACTCACAGCAAGATAACTCCCTTCATTTCTTCATCAGTTGAATTTAGTCAATTGGCCTCAAAGTTGGAATCATTGCCAACAGGGTGTATCTAGGTGCTGTGCAATGCATCTTGTTGGTTTTTGTTACTACAGGAAAGATTGTGTGGGAAACTTCCTTCTGCCTTTTTGGGATCATCACTTTTGAGGTATTGAGAAAAACCCTATGTCTTCCAATTGATTGAGGCCATGGCTTCAAACCTGCAGTGTAATCCCATTGTTCACCTCACAGAACAGGTCGATCAAGCAAACATCTACTTGCTGAAATTACTACATGGACACGAGAATTCTCTTCATGTTACATGCACTTAGTCTTTCATTTGCCCCAATTCCAAGGTAGTTAATCTGTCAGAGACTTTGATTTCCCTCCTTAAGATCAAACATCTGAAGAACTTTTAAGTTTTCTGCCACTTTTCGTATATGTGGCTTCCCCTTTTGTCACACGGTCCTTTCAATATGAACTGTCAGATTTCACTAAATACTGTCTTTCCTTCCTCCACTTCAGCATTTTTTTAAATCATTCTCATTTGCATAGTTGACAGTGTCTAAATACTTGTGTGAATATGCCTTATAGAGTGGGGCCTACGTGCCCCTCCGATTTTACAATCTTGAAAATCAGGAATACATGGTGAGATGTTAGAATTAATTTTTCCCAGAATTTGAATGTGAAGGGCTTTTCCAATTGAGAGAACAGTCCATCCATAATCTGAGAGATTTCTGTTCAATTTTGTCTTTAATATATGAGCTTCTCCTTGATCTTCACATTCCACAGAGTGGATTTAACGAAACTTGTAAATGGTGCTCTTTAAATAGTCATCTTTAGCCATATCATTTGCACAAATATGTTTTTCATGTGGTTCTTTAGGAGAAGAGAAGGGACAAGGCAAAATCCCTTATTGGGTATTGATGATAAAATCCATGATTTTCATGTATGGCATGATGTTGTCTGCATGTTATGAAGATACATCTTGGAAGTTGATGTTAAGAAGAACATTTCAGCACAGCCAAATGCAGCTGGCAGGAATGGAAAGCTGATTTTTTGGTGTATTAAACCATCTTCAGTGGATTTTAAGGCAAAATTCTTCTTCAGAAACATCTCTATTTGGAGGAATATGACATGGGCCAGTGTTCACTGCACTGTACTTTTGGGGACACATTGATTTACAGGGACAGGATTCAGCACACCTGCACATTCTCATAGGCCTCTGTACTTCCTCAGACTCAGATAATTTACTTCAGCTCTCATTAAATTTTCTATAGGAAGAATAGCAAAAAGAAGTCAGCTTTGAGGGTACTCTCTTTTGAACAGTTCGTGCTTTGGTTCAATAAAACCTGTAATGATTCACAAGCTGCAGAACTCACGTTTGAAATAAACTCAACCCATCTATTCTTAGCAAGACAGAGTATTTAGTCATTTATGTAACGGATATATTATTGTGTTACACAAAACAATGTCCCCTAATGCACTACAATTCAGGATATTCACAAATGGTGAACTGCTCCACATAATTGAGATACACTGTGGCAAGCCATTTGCAGGAATGTGTTTGTGACCTTGTTCTACATGCATGGAATTTTGCAATATGTACCCTTCTCAAAATGAAATGTGTAAGGATGTTTTCTGCCTCATGCCATCATGGGAAGAAACGGTTTCCATGACTTTGAAAAAAATCTATATACCGTTTCTGAAGTAATTTCTCTCCAGTTGGTTTCAAGGGTTCAACTGAACCCAGCTTGAAAATGTTCCCGAACAGCATGCCAATAGATGTGAGAAATTGAGAGATGATCTCTCTTTACACAGGTTCTTGTGCAGAATCCCAGGCAATCCTCCCACTCTAGGAATGAAACAGTATAGATGAAGCAGCATCACAGGTTCAATGGATCCCTGAGTTTCCACTGTTTTCCTATGTAGCCTGGGTTCCTGTCCTGAAGGTCCTTGCCCGAAACTCCTCATAGATACAATGACATCCCCTCAGCAGACCCAGCTGTTACAACCCATTCTAAGGAAGGTGTAAAGAGGATTGTTTGATCGGGTTTCCTGATTTCTATATGATCAACGCTCACGTTCATAAGAGACACATCTTGGGAGTGCAATGAATGTGAAAAAATTTCCTTCTTCTGCATTGTAGGAATAAGAGAAATTTTGTGTTGGAGAAGCAATCCAATATCCAAGTTCTGATAGGCTTTCTCACACACTCACCTTAAGTCCATTCCTTTAATATCCTATTTATTTTCCATTAGGAACGGCACCTTCTATGTTGGAAAATTTGTTGACAAAATTTTTCTTGAAAAGGAGGGGCTGTGAAATGCAGCTTTTAGGAGCTTGTCAGTAGACAAAACAGTTTATGTGTGAAACCTCCTTCTGCCTTTTTGGGATCATGTAAGTACTGCGATTGAGTACCCATCCTATATCTAACTTGTGAGTGAGGCCATGCATTAAAACCCACTGTGAGTTCTGCAAGTTCCCCCCACTGAATGTCTCGATCGAACATATTTTCACACTCTGGAAGGACTACTTGTACAGTATGAAGCTCACTGTGTTAGCTTCACCCAGTCTTGAAAACGGTTCCCTCCTTAGAACTACGCACATGAGGGATTTTTCGGTCTTCTGGCAGTTTTAAAACGTGAGGCTTTGTCTTTGGCGTATGAGCCTCTCTTCATGTTCTGTAAGATTTCACTGCATCCTGAGTTTCTTTCCTGAACTTCAGCCATCTTGAAAAGCCTTCTTGCTGGCATAAAGTTATGGCGAGACAAACATTCTTGTAAGATGAACTCCTAGATAGGTCGTCCTGTGTTACACAGGTTTGAGAGCATTTCACTCGTGGGAAACAATCTGCAGCTGGCTGAGTTGTCGTCATCCAAGTTTTTGATAGAGCACAGCACACTGTTAATTACTGCCTGTGAGTACTTGGAAAGGCCATTTAACAAGTTCATCCTAAGTACCCCAGCTTCTCCAGTTCTTGCCATATCCACAGAAGGCATCCAATGGAAGAAGCAAAGAATACCGCTAGTAATCCTCTTGCAATTCTTGTCTGCTTGAATCAAATGCTTCCCTGTGTTTCATTTCAGAAACAGACAACCTGAGGTACACTCCCTTCTTGGGATTTGATGGTAAAATCTGGGATTTTCCTGTTTGGCCTGAGCTGTCTCTCCATGTTTTGAGTGCTCATGTGGCAAAGTGACATTAAGACAACTCATCCCAGCTGAGTCAACAGCTGACCATTCAAAATCTATCAGGAATGCTGAGTATTTTGTGCAGAGGAACATTCTTCAGCGTTAGTTCAGGTGAAATGCATCTTCTGTAGCTTCCCTGTTTGGAGGAATACGACATGGGATACTTTTCTTTGCACTTAGATTTTGGGGACACGTTGATTTTCAAGGATGGAAGTGAGCCCATTTGCACATTCAGAAGCATACGTTCATCATCCAATGTTGATATTTTACATCACCCATTTCGAAAATTTTTGTAGGAAGTATACTAAGAAAGAAGATAGCTTGGAAGGTAATCTCTCCTAAATGAGTGCTTTTCTTGAATGAATGCTTTCGCACATCTCAATTTTGGAAAATGCATTTTTGAAGGAAATTCAAATCAGTGTTTTGTTTGCAAGTCGCAGAACTTTGGCAGGCGGGAAATGGCTGTGTGTCAATATTCCACCATGTCTTGGCTCCTATTCCAGAAAGAATCACAGTTTTTCTCTTATGTTCAACTAGCTTATTGAAAGAGAGAGTGAATGTGGAAAGGTATTTGTTGGAGTGTCTCTACAACATTTAGATTCATGCACAGGACCTTGCAACACGTTCACTGCATGAAATGAAACTGGTAAGGATGATTTCAGTCTTGTGCCGTTCTGGGAAAAATTGTTACTTTGAATCTGAAAGAAGCCTATGTCTTGGTTCTGAAAATGTTTCTCTCAACCTGAACTTGAGTTGTCAAATTGATCCCAGTTTGAAAATGTTCCCTGGGAGAAGGACAACAACAGTAGCAGATGTGGGAGAAGATCTCTTCCTACCCAGGTATTTTTTCTGAATCTTTGTATTCGTCTTAGGCTGGGAATCATTGCCAAATATTTCAGCAACTATGCGGGACAATTCATGAGCACTGATTTCCACGTTTATGAAATTATTGTATGTTCCTGCCCTGAATGACCTTTGCAGCAGCTCCTCTTTGGATCAGCCACAGCCCTTCACTTGACACTGCGTATTGTAAGCATCCATATGAATTTGCAAAGATTATTTGAATGGGTCTTGTAATTTCACTCACATCAACCCAAAACTTGTCACTTACACATGAGTGGAATACAATGAGTGCGGACAATATCTCTCACATGTGCTGTCATGATAAAGGAGTACTGCTGTTTTTGGGAAGTAAGTGTAAATACGAGCTATGATAGGATTTCTCACACACTCACAGCGAGATAGCACCCTTCATCTCTACTTCAGTTTAATTTAGTCAATTGACCGTGAAGTTGTAAACATTGGTGGCAGAGTGTCTCTAGTTGCTGTGCAATGCATCTTCTTGTTTTCAGTTACTACAGGAAAGATTGTGTGGGAAACTTTCTTCTGACTTGTTGGGATCACAAATATTGAGGCATTGAGAAAAATCATTTTGTCTTACATGTGATTGTGGCCATGCATTCAAACCCCAAGTGTAATCCCAATGTTCACCTCACAGAACAGGTCGATCAATCAAACGTGCACTTGCTGAAATGACTACATAGAGAGGAGTAAGCACTTTATGTTAGATGCACCCAATCTGAATTTTGCCACTAATTCCAAAATAGTTATTCTCCCACAGCCATTAATTTCCCTCCTAAAGATCAAACAATAGAGGAAGATTTTAGTCTTCTGCCTCTTTTTGAATATGGGGTTCTCCATGTGTCACATTGTCCTTACACCATGTTCTGTAATATTTCACTAGAAACTGCCTTTCCTTCCTCCACTTCAGCATTTTTTGAAATCATTCTCATTTGCATAGATGACAACGTGTAAATGGTCGTGTGAAAATGCCCTATAAATAGGAATCACTGTGCCCATCAGATTTTAAAATCTTGAAAATCTGGAAATACACATGGGGAGATGTTAATTTCACTTTTTCCCAGAATTTAAAAATGCAGAGTTTTGCATAATAGGGAGAATGGTCCATCCATAATCTGAGAGGTTTCTGTTCAAGATTGTCCTTAAAACATGAGGTTCTATTTGATTTTCACTTTCCACAGAGTGAATTTAAGTAAATGTGTAATGGATGCTCTTTACTTAGTCATCTTTAGCCACATCATCTGCATAAATATGTTTGTCATGTGGTTCTTTAGGAGAACAGAAGGGGCAAGGCAAAATCCCTTATTGGGAATTGATGATAAAAACCGAGATTTCCATGTATGTTATGAGGTTCACTGCATGTTATGAAGGTACATCTGGGAAGGTGATGTTAAGAGGGGCATTTCAGCTCAGCCAAATGCAGCCCTTAGGAAACTATAAGGAAAGTTAATTTTTTGGTGCATTAAACCATCTTTAGTGGATCTTTAGGCAAAATTCATTTTCTGAAACACCCCTTTTTGGAGGAATATGATGTGGGCCAGTGTTCACTGCACTGTACTTTTGGGGACACATTGATTTACAGGGACAGGATTCAGCACACCTGCACATTCTCATAGGCCTCTGTACTTCCTCAAACTCAGATAATTTACTTCAGCTCTCATGAAGTTTTCTATAGGAATAATAGAAAATAGAAGACTGCTTTGAGGGTACTCTCTCTTGAATGGTTCATGCTTTGGTTCAATAAATCCTGTAATGATTCACAATTTGTAGAACTCACGTTTGAAGAAAATTTGTCCCATCAATTCCTAGCAAGGCAGAATATTTAGTCATTCATGAAACGGATCTATTTTAGTGTTCCACAAACCCTTGTCTCCTAATGCACTAGGAATCACAGTGTTCACAAATATTGAACTTCTTTCATAATTGAGATACACTGGCAAGCCATTTGCAAGAATGTGTTTGTGACCTTGGTCTACATGCATGGAATCTTGCAACAGGTTCCCTTATCAAAATGAAATTGGTAATGATGATTTATGCCTGGTGCTGCCATGGGGAGAAATGTTTTCCATGATTTGTAAAGGAACCTATATCCTTGTTGTGAAGTAAATTCAACTTTGTCTAGAGTTGTCAAATTGATCCCAGGTTGAAAGTGCTCCGGAACAGCATGACAAGAGAACTGATAAATTTGGGAGATCTCTCTTCATGCAGCTTCTTGTGCCGAATTTTAGAAAATCATTCCACTCTAGGAATGGAATGGAATTGATGAAGAAACATCGCAGGTTCAAGTGAGCCCTGACTTTCCACAGTTTCCCTAAGAAGCCTTTATACACGTCCTGAAGGTCCTTGGCCCAAATTCATCATAGATACACTGACAGCCCCTCAGGAGCCCACGTGTTTGAAACCATTCTAAGCAATGTGGAATGAGGATTGTTTGAACACGTCTTCTAATTTCCATAAGATCAAACCTAACTTTCGTAAGTGACTCCCCTTGGGAGTAAAATGAATATGAAAACTTTCCTTCTTCTGCATTGTAGGAATATGAGAATTTTGGTGTTGGGGAAGCCATCCAATATGCATATTCTGATAGGCTTTCTCACACACTCACATTGAGTCCAATCCCTTCATCTCCTATTTATGTGCCATTAGGAAGTGCACCTGCTAAGTTGGAAAATTGTTGACAGAATGTCTCTTGAAAATGAGGGGCTGTGAAATGCAGCTTTTAGGTATTTGTCACTAGACAGAAATTGTATGTGTGAAACCTCCTTCTGTCTTGTGATCATGTAAGTGGTGTGATCGAGGACCCATCCTATATCTAGACTGTGATGAGGCCATACATTAAAACCCACTGTGAATTCTCCAAGTTCCCCCCACTGAATATCTCAATCGAGCATATTTTCACACACTAGAAGGTCTACTTAGTCAGTTTCTTAGCATATTTTGTTAGGTTCACCCGGTCTTTGAAAACTGTTCCCAACTTGGAACTAAGCGCATGGTGAATTATTCAGTCTTCTGGCAGTTTTAAAATGTGAGGCAATTTTCTTAGGCTTATGAGCCTGTCTACATGTTCCATAAGATTTCACTGCATCCTGAACTTCTTTCCTCAAATTCAGCCATCTTGAAAAGCATTCTAGCTGTCATGAAGTTATGACGAGACAAAGATACTTGTGAGACTAACTTCTAGATAGATTGCCTTGTGTTCCACAAGTTTTAGAACCTTTCATTCTTGGGAAAGAATCTGAGGTCGGGTGAGCTGACATGATCAAAGGTTTTGGCAGAGCACAGCATGCTTTCAATTACTACCCGTGTGTACTAGGTAAAGCCATTTCAGAAGTTCAGCCTCAGTACCCCAGCTTCTCCAGATTTGCAATGTCCACAGAATTCATCCAAAAGAAGAATAAAGAATACTGCTAGTAATACTCTTGCAATTCTTGTCCACTTGGAACCAATGCTAACCCTGTGTTTCATTTTGGGAGCAGACATTCTGAGGTATAGTGCCTTCTTGGGAGTTGATAGCAAAATTTGTGATTTTCATGTTTGGCCTAAGATGTCCTTCCATGTTTTGAAGGTACATCTGGCACAGTGACATTAAGACACCTCATCCCAGCTGAGTCAACAGAAGCTCATTCAAAATCTATCAGGAATTCTGAGTGTTTTGTACAGAGAAACATTCTTCAGCATTAGTTCAGGTGAAATTCATCTTCTGTAACTTTGCTTTTTGGAGGAATATGACATGGACCATTTTTCATTGTGCTTCATTTTTGGGGACACATTGGCTTTCAAGGATGGATGTGAGCCCATTTGCACATTCAGAGGCATACGTTCATCATCCAATGTTGATATGTACTTCAGTGATTATGAAGATTTCTCTCGGAAGTATACTGAGGAAGAAGACAGCTTGGATGGTTATCTCTCCTAAATGATTGCTTTTATTCAACATATGCAATAACAGTTATCAATTTTGGAGAAGGTTTTTGAAAGAAATTCACACCATCACATTGTTTGCAAGTCACAGAATTTTTTCAGTTGGGAAATGTGTGTGTGTCATTGTTCCACAAGGTCTCCTATTCGAAATGGAATCACAGTTTTTCTCTTATGTTGAACTAACTTTATGAAATACAGAGTGAATGTGGAAAGCCATTTGAATTAGAGTCTCTATGACATTTAGCTTCATGCATGGGACCTTTCAACATGTTAGTGGCAAGAAGTGAACCTGGTAAGGATGATTCAGTCTTGTGCCATTGTGGGAAATATGGATTACGGTGAATGGGAAAGAAGCATATATCTCGGTTCTGATACTGTTTCTCTCAACCTGAACTTGAGATGTCATATTGAACCCAGATTGAAAACGTTACCTGAGAGCATGGCAACAACGTTAGCAGAAGTGGGAGAATATCTCTTCCTACCCAGCTTGCTGTTCCGAATCTTTATATTCATCAAATCATAGGAATCAATGGAAGAAAGTTCAGCCAATACGTGGGGCACTTTGTGAGCACTGACTTCCACGGTATCCAAAATTGTTCTATGTTCCTTCCCTGAGCGACCTGGGCACCAGCTCCTCTTTGGATCAGCCACACCCCCTCACTTGACACTGCTTACTTGAAGCATCCAAATGAAGGTGCAAAGAAGATTGTTTGAATGGTTCTAGTAAATTCGCTCACATCAACCCAAACTTTGACACTTTACACTTATTGGGAATACAATCAGTGAGGGCAATAACTCTCACCTGTGCTGTCGTGATAATGGTGTATTTCTGTTGTTGGGAAGCAAGTGTAACTACGAGCTCTGATAGTCTTTCTACAACACTCACATCGAGATAGCTCACTTAATCTCTAATTTGGTTGAATTTAGGCAATTGCTCGTGAAGTTGGAAAGATTGCTGACAGAGTGTCTCTAGACGAAGAGGTGCTGTGCAATTCATCCTGTTGGTTTTAGTCATTACGGGAAAGATTGTGTGGGAAACTTCCTTCTGCAATGTTTGAATCACAAAATTTGAGACATAGAGAAAAATTGCTTTGCCTTATTTGAGATAGAGACCGTGCTTTCAAACCCCAGGGTAATCTCAACATTCACCTCACAGAAAGTGCCGATCGAGCAAATGTCCACTTGTTGAAAGGACTGTGTGGAGACGAGAATGCACTTTGTTAAATGCAGCCAGTCTTACTTTTGTCACTAGTTCCAAAGTAGCTTATCTCCCACAGCCCTTCTTTACCCACATTATGATCAAAGAATTGAGGTAATTTTTAGTCTTCTGCCATTTTCGAATATGTGTCTTCTCCATTTGGCACACCATACTTTCACATGTTCTGTAAGATTTCACTACAAATGGCCTTTCCTTCCTCCACTTCAGCATTTTTTGAAATCATTCTCATTTGCAAAGTTGATGGCATGTAAAGAGTCGTGTTACAATGCCTTATAGATAGGAACCTCTGTGCCCCTCAGATTTTAAAATTGTGAAATTCTGGAATACACTTGGGGAGATGCTACTTTGACATTTTCCCAGAATTTGAAATTGCAGGGTTTTGCCTAATAGAGAGAACGGTCCATCGGTAATCTGAGAGGTTTCTGTACAAGTTTGTCTTTAACACATCAGCTTCTCCTTGATCTTCACATTCCACAGAGTGAATTTAAGGAAATGTGTAAAGGATTATCTTTACATAGTCATCTTTAGCCATAACATCTGCACAAATATGTTTGTCATGTGGTTCCTTAGGGGGACAAAAGGGACTAGGCAAAATCCCTTATTGGGAATTGATGATAAAAACCATGATTACCATGTATGGTATCATGTTCCCTGCATATTATCAAGGTACATCAGGGAAGGTGACATTAAGTGGTGTATTTCAGCTCAGTCACAAGCAGCTCTTAGGAAAGCTATTAGGGAAGCTGATTTAATGGTGCTATAAAACATTTTTAGTGGATCTATAGGCAACATTCTCTTTCAGAAATGTCCATATTTTGAGTAATATGACATTACTCAGTATTCACAGCATTGGATTTTTGAAGACACATTGAAATACACGGACAGAAGTCAGCCCATCTGCACATTCTCATAGGACTCCCTTTTTCTTCGAATTCAGATTATTTACTTCAGCTCTCATGAAGTTTTCTGTAAGAAGAATAGCACAAAAGAAGACAGCTTTGTGGGTACTCTCCCCTGAATTATTCGTGCTTCACTTCAATATGCCCTTTAACGGTTCTGAATTTTGGAGATCTCAGGTTTGAATAGAATTCGCCCAATCAGCTCCTTGCAACATAGGATATTTAGGCATTTGGGAAACGTCTCTATTTCAGTTTTCCACAAAACCATGTCCCATAATGCAACAGAAATCACTGTTTACTCAAATGTTGGACTGTAATTACAAAAGTGAGATACACTGTGGCAAGCCATTTGCAGGAATGTGTTCGTGACCTTGATCTACATGCACAGAATCTTCCAACAAGTTCCCTTATGGGAATTAAATGGGTAAGAATGATTTCTGCCTGGTGCCACCACGGGAAGAAGTGGTTTCCATGATTTGTAAAGAACCAAAATACTTGTTGTGAAATTATTTCTCTCAACTCTGTCTCAAAATATCAAATTGGACCCAGCTTGAAAATGCTCCTGAAGAGCATGCCAAGGGAAGTGATAAAATTGGGAGAAGTTCTCTCACATGCAGCTTCTTGTGCCAAATGTTATACAATCTTTCCACTGTTTGAATGGAACAGAATTGATGAAAAAATATCGCAGGTTCAAGGGAGACCTGATTTTCCACGGTTTCCCTAAGAAGCCTCTGTGCTGTCCTGAATGTCCTTGTCCTGAACTCATCATAATTATACTGACAGCCCCTCAGCAGACCCAGCTGTTACAAACCATTTTAAGCAAGGTGGAATGTTGGTTGTTTGAACACATCTTCTAATTTCCATAAGATCAACCCTAACGTTCTTAGGTGAAGCATCTTTTGAGTATAATTAATGTGAAACAGTTTCCTTCTTATGCATTGTAGGAATAAGAGAATGTTGATGTTGGGGAAGCCATCAAATATCCAAGTTCTGATAGGCTTCCTCACACACTCACATTGAGCCAATTCCCTTCATATCCTATTTATGTGCCATTAGGAAAGTCACCTGCTAAGTTCAAAAATTTGTTGACAGAATGTCTCTTGCAAATGAAGGGCTGTGAAATGCAGCTTTTAGGTACTTGTCACTAGACAAAAAAATGTATGTGTGAAAACTCCTTCTGCCTTGTTGGGATCATGTAAGTTGTGCGATTGAGGACCCATCCTATATCTAGCTTGTGATGAGGCCATGCATTAAAACTCAATGTGAATTCTCCAATTTCCCCCCAATGAATGTCTCAATCAAGCATTTTCACATGCTGGAAGGACTACTTGGACAGTTTGAAGCACATTGTCTTAGGTTCACCCTGTCTTGGAAAATGGTTCCCATATTGGAACTAAGCACACGGGGAAATTTTCGGTCTTCTGGCAGTTTTAGAACGTGCGGCTTTTGTATTTGGCATATGAGCCTGTCTTCATGTTCTGTAAGATTTAACTGCATCCTGACTTTTTTCCTCAACTTCAGCCATCTTGGAATGCATTCTAACTGGCATGAATTTATGGCAAGACAAACATTCTTGTGAGACTAACTCCTAGATTGGTCACTATGTGTCCCACAGATATTAGAACATTTCATTCTTGGGAAAAAATCTGCGGTAGGGTGAACTGATATGATCCAAGATTTTGGTAGAATAGAGCAGGCTTTGAATTACTGCCCATGAGTACTTGGAAAGGCCATTTCACAAGTTCGGCCTCAGTACCCCAGCTTCTCCAGATCTTGCAATGTCCACAGAATTCATTCAAAAGAAGAAGCAAAGAATACTGCTAGCAATTCTCTGACATTTCTTGTAAGCTTCTAACAAATGCTTGCCTTGTGTTTCATTTCGGGAGAAGACATCCTGATGTATAGTCCATTCTTGGGAGTTGATGGCAAAATTTGTGATTTTCATTCTTGACCGATATCTCCTTCCACGTTTTGAAGGTACACCTGGCAAACTGACGTTAAGTTACCTCATCTCAGCTGAGTCAACAGCAGCTCATTCAAAATCTAACAGGAATGCTGAGTGTTTTGTGCAGAGAAATATTCTTCAGCATTAGTGCAGGTGAAATTCATTTTCTGTTATTTCACCATTCGGAGGAATACAACATGGGCCAATTTTCATTTTGCTTCATTTTAAGGGACACATTGGCTTTCAAGGATGAAAGTGAGCCCATTTGCGCATTCAGAAACATACGTTCATCATTCAACTTAGATAATTTTCTTCAGCCGTTATGAAGCTTACTGTCGGAAGTATACTGAGGAAGTAGAGAACTTGGAGGGTAATCTCTCCTAAATGAGTGCCTTTATTTAATATATGCAATAACATTTCTCAATTTTGGATAAGATATTTGAAAGAAATTCACACCGTCACGTTGTTTGCAAGTCAGAGAATTTTGGCATTCGGGAAATGGCTGTGTGTCATTTTTCCACAAGGTCTCCTATTCGAAATTGAATCACAGTTTTTTTCTTATGTTGAACTGACTTTATGAAATACCGGGTGAATGCAGAAAGCCATTTTAAGGAGAGTCTCTACAACACTTAGCTTTATGCATGGGATCATTTAATATGTTATCTACATGAAGTGAAACTGGTAAGGATGATTTCAGCCTTGTGACATTGTGGGAAAAATGGGTTACTGTGAATTGGAAAGAAGCCTATATCTCAATTCCAATACTGTTCCTCTCACCTGAACTTGAAATTTCTAGTTGAACCCAGATTGAAACCATTCCCAGAGAGCATGACAATGACTGTAGCAGAAGTGGGAGAAGATCTCTTCCTATCCAGCTTACCGTTCCGAATCTTTATATTCATCAAATCCTAGGAATCAATGGGAGAAAGATCAGCCAATTCGTGGGAAACTTCATGAGCATTGATTTCCTTGGTATCTGAAATTATTTTATGTTCCTGCCCTGAACGACCTGGGCACCAGCTACTCTTTGGATCAGCCATAGGCTCTCACTTGACAGTGCTTACTGGTAGCATCCAAATGAAAGTGCAAAGAAGATTGTTTGAATGGGTCTTGTAATTTCGCTCACATCAACCCAAACTTTGACACTTTAGACATATTGGAAATAAAATGAGTGCGGACAATATCCCTCACCTGTGCTGTCACGATAAACGTGTTTTACTGTTGTTGGGAAGGAAGTGTATATTCGAGCTGTGATAAGATTTCTCACACGCTCTCACAAGATAGCTCACTTCATCTCTGTTTTGGTTGAATTTAGGCAATTTCCTGTGTACTTGGAAACATTGCCGACAGAGTATACTAGAGAAAGAGGTGCTGTGAAATGCATCTTTTTTGTTTTAGTCACTACAAGAAAGATTGTGTAGGAAACTTCCTTCTGCCTTGTTCGGTTTTGAGGCATTGAGAAAAAATCCTATGTCTTACTTGTGATTGGGGCCTTGCATTAAAACCCCCAGGGTAATGTCAATCTTAAACTCTCAGAATGTGTTGATCGAGCAAATGTCCACTTGCTGAAAGGACAACGTGGACAGGAAAAAGCACTTCGTGTCAGATGTGCCAAGTCTTACTTTTGCCACTAATTCCAAATTGGTGAATCTCCCACAGCCCTTCTTTTCCCACCTTAGGTTCAAGCAATTGTGGATGTTTTCAGTCTTCTGCCATTTTTTGAATATGTGGCTACTCCATTTGGCACATGATTCTATCACCATGTTCTGTAAGATTTCACTGCATCCTGCCTTTCTTCCTCCACTTCAGCTTTATTTGAATGCATTCTCCTTAGCGTCAGTTGACAGCAATATCAAGATTCATGGAAAAATATATTGTAAATAGGAGACTCTGTGCCCATCAAATTTTAAAATATTGTAAATCTGGGATAACTTGGGGAGATGTTAAGTTGACATTTTCCCAGAAATTGGAAGTGGAGAGTTTTTCCGGATGTAAAGAATGGTAAATCCGTAATCTTTGAAGTTTCTGTTCAATTTCATACTTACTACATCAGCTTCTCCTTGGTCTTCACATTCCATAGAGTTAATCAAAGGAAATGTGCAAAGGATGCTCTTTAAAAGTCATCTGTAGTCATAACATCTGCACAGGTATGATTCTCATAAGGTTTTCTAGGGGAACAGAAGTGCCTTGGGAAAATCCATTATTGGGAATTGATGATAAAGACCAGCATTTCCATGTTTGGGATGATGTTACCTGCACGTTATGAAGGTACATCTGGGAAGGTGACATTAAGTGGTGTATTTCATCTCAGCCACAAGAAGCTCTTAGGAAAGCTATTAGGAAAGCTGATTTAATGTTGCAATAAACCCTTTCTATTGGATCTATAGGCAACATTCTCCTTCAGAAATGTCCGTATTATGAGGAATATGATGTTGGCCAGTTTTCACTGCATTGGATTTTTGAAGACACATTGATTTACACGGACAGAAGTCAGCCCATCTGCCCATTCTCATAAGACTGTCTTCTTCTATGAACTCAGATTATTTACTTCAGCTTTCATGAAGTTTTCTGTAAGAAGAATAGCACAAAAGAAGACAGCTTTGTGGGTACTCTCCCCTGAATTATTCGTGCTTCTCTTCAATATGCCCTTTAACGGTTCTGAATTTTGGAGATCTCAGGTTTGAATAGAATTCGCCCAATCAGCTCCTTGCAACATAGGATATTTAGGCATTTGGGAAACGTCTCTATTTCAGTTTTCCACAAAACCATGTCCCATAATGCAACAGAAATCACTGTTTACTCAAATGTTGGACTGTAATTACAAAAGTGAGATACACTGTGGCAAGCCATTTGCAGGAATGTGTTCGTGACCTTGATCGACATGCACAGAATCTTCCAACAAGTTCCCTTATGGGAATTAAATGGGTAAGAATGATTTCTGCCTGGTGCCACCATAGGGGGAAGTGGTTTCCATGATTTGTAAAGGACCAATATACTTGTTGTGAAATTATTTCTCTCAACTTTGTCTCAAGATATCAAATTGAACCCAGCTTGAAAATGCTCCTGAAGAGCATGCCAAGGGAAGTGATAAAATTGGGAGAAGTTCTCTCACATGCAGCTTCTTGTGCCAAATGTTATACAATCTTTCCACTGTTTGAATGGAACAGAATTGATGAAAAAATATCGCAGGTTCAAGGGAGACCTGATTTTCCACGGTTTCCCTAAGAAGCCTCTGTGCTGTCCTGAATGTCCTTGTCCTGAACTCATCATAATTACACTGACAGCCCCTCAGCAGACCCAGCTGTTACAAACCATTTTAAGCAAGGTGGAATGATGATTGAACACATTTTCTAATTTCCAATAGATTACCGTAACATTCATAGGTGATGCATCTTGGGAGTATAAATAATGTGAAACAATTTCTTTCTTCTGCATTGTAGGAATAAGAGAATATTGGTGTTGGGGAAGCCATCAAATATCCAAGTTCTGATAGGCTTTCTCACACACTCACATTGAGCCCATTCCCTTCATATCCTATTTATGTGCCATTAGGAATGTCACCTTCTAATTTGGAAAATTTTTTGACAGAATGTCTCTTGCAAATGAAGGGCTGTGAAATGCAGCTTTTAGGTACTTGTCACTAGACAAAAAAATGTATATGTGAAACCCCCTTCTGCCTTGTAGTGATCATGTAAGTTGCACGATTTAGGACCCATCATACATCTTGCTTTGATGAGGCCATGCATTAAAACCCACTGTGAATTCTGCAATTTCCCCCCACTGAATATCTTGATCGAGCATATTTTCACACTGGAAGGACTACTTTGACAGTTTGAAGCACATTGTGTTAGCTTCACCAAGTATTTGGAAATTGTTCCCATCTTGAAACTAAGCACATGGGGAAATTTTCGGTCTTCTGGCAGTTTTAAAACGTGAGGCTTCACTTTTAGGATTACAAGCTTGTCTTCATATTATATTAGATTTTACTGCATCCTGACTTCTTTTCTCAAATTCAGACATACTGAAATGCATTCTAGCTGACATGAAGTTATGGCGAGGCAAGGATTCTTGTGAGACTAACTCCTAGATAGGTCGACCTGTGTTCCACAGGTTTTAGAACCTCTCATTCTTGGGAAACAACCTGCAAACATGAGAGCTAACGTGAATCAAGATTTTGGTAGAGCACAGCATGCTTTAAATTACTGCCCGTGAGTACTTGGAAAGGCCATTTCACAAGTTCGGCCTCAGTACCCCAGCTTCTCCAGATCTTGCAATTTCCACAGAATTCATCCAATAGAAGCAGCAAAGTATAATGCTAGCAATCCTATTGCGTTTCTTTCCACTTGAAACAAATGCTTCCCTGTGTTTAATTTTGGTAACAGTCAACCTGAAGTACACTCCCTTCTTAGGATTTGATGGGGAAATTTGGGATTTTCATGTTTGGCCTAAGCTGTCCTTCCATGTTTTGAAGGTACATCTGGCAAAGTGACATTAAGACACCTCATCCCAGCTGAGTCAACAGCAGCTCACTCAAAATCTGTCAGGAATGCTGAGTGTTTTGTGCAGAGAAACATTCTTCAGCATTAGTTAAGTTGAAATTCATCTTCTGTAACTTTGCTATTTGGAGGAATATGACATGGGCCAGTTATCATTGTGCTTCATTTTAAGGGACACATTAGCTTTCAAGAATGGATGTGTGCCCATTTGTGCATTCAGAAGTGTACGTTCATCATCCAATGTAGATAATGTACTTCAGCCGTTATTAATATTTATGTCAGAAGTATACTGAGGAAGAAGACAGCTTGGAGGGTAATCTCTCCTAAATGAGTACCTTTCTTCTATATATGCAATAACAGTTCTCAATTTTGGATAAGCTGTTTGAAAGAAATTTACACCATCACGTTGTTTGCAAGTCAGAGATATTTGGCAGTCATGAAATGGCTGTGTGTCATTGTTTCACAAGGTTGCCTATTCAAAATGGAATAACAGATTTCTCTTATATTGAACAAACTTTATGAAATACTGAGTGAATGCGGAAAGCCATTTTAAGGAGAGTCTCTACAACATTTAGCTTCATGCAAGGGACCTTTCAACACTTTAACTGCATGAAATGAAACTGGTAAGTATGATCTCAGTCTTGTGCCATTGTGGGAAAAATGGGTTACTGTGAAATGGAAAGAAGCCTATATCTCGGTTCTGATACTGTTTCTCTCAACCTGAAGTTGAGATGTCAAGTTGGACCCAGATTGAAACCATTCCCAGAGAGCATGACGACTGTAGCAGAAGTTGGAGAAGATCTCTTCCTACCCAGCTTACTGTTCTGAATCTTTGTATTTGTCAAATCCTAGGAATCAATGAGAGAAAGTTCAGCCAATTCGTGGGACTCTTCTTGAACACTGATTTCCACGGTATCCAAAATTATTCTATATTCCTTCCCTGAACTACCTGGGCACCATCTACTCTTTGGATCAGCCACAGCCCCTCACTTGACACTGCTTACTGGTAGCATCCGAATGAAAGTGCAAAGAAGATTGTTTGAATGGGTCTTGTAATTTCTCTCACATCAAACTAAACTTTGACACTTTACACATATTGGTAATACATTGTGTGCAGACAATATCCCTCACCAGCGCTGTCGTGATAAATGTGTTTTTCTGTTGTTGGGAAGCAAGCGTATATACAAGCTGTGATAGGTTTTTTCACATGCTCACAGTGAGATAGCTCACTTCATCTCTGCTTCAGTTGAATTTAGGCAATATTCCTCGTACTTGGAAACATTCCCATCAGAGTGTCTCTAGAGGTAGAGGTCTGTGCAATGCATCTTGTTCATTTTAGTCAATAAAAGAAAGATTGTGTGGGAAACTTCCTTCTGCCTTGTTCAGATTTGAGGCATTGAGAAATAATCCTATGTCTTCCTTGTGATTTAGGCCGTGCATTAAAACCCCCATGGTAATATCAATCTTCACCTCACAGAATGTGTCGATCGAGGAAATGTCTGCTTGCTGAAAGGACTACATGGGCAGGAGAAAGCACTTCATGTTAGATGCACCCAGTATTACTTTTGCCACTAATTCCAAATTAGTTAATCTCCCACAGCCCTTCTCTTCCCACCTTTGGTTCAAACAATTGAGGAAGTTTTCATTCTGCTAATTTTCGTATATGTGGCTACTCCATTTGGCACACGATTCTATCACCATGTTCTGTAAGATTTCACTGAAACCTGCCATTCCTTCCTCCAATTCAGCTTCATTCGAAAACATTGTCATTAGCGTCAGTTGACGGGAAGATCAAGATTCGTGTGAAAAGTTATTGTAGATAGGAGCCTCTGTGCCCTTTAGATTTTAAAATCTTGTAAATCTGGGATACACTTGTGGAGATGTTAATTTGACTTTTTCCCAGAAATTGGAAGTGCAGAGTTTTGCCTAAAGTAGAGAACAGTAAGTCCATTATCTGTGAGGTTTCTGTTCAAGTTCATCCTTACTACTTCTGTTTCTCCTTGATCTTCACTTTCCACAGAGTGAATCAAAGGGAATGTTCAAAGGATGCTATTTAAAAGTCATCTGTAGTCACATCATTTGCACAGAAATTATTCTCATATGGTTTTTTAGGGGAACATAAGTGCCTTGGGAAAATCCCTTAAAGGGGAATTGATGACAAAAACCAGGATTTCCATGTTTGGGATGAGGTTCCCTGCATTTTATGAAGGTCCATCTGGGAAGGTGACGTTAAGTAGTGCATTTAAGCTCAGCCAAAAATAGCTTTTAGGAAAACTATTAAGAAAGCTGACTTAATGGTGCAATAAACCCTTTTTAGCGGATCTATAGGCAACATTCTCCTTCAGAAACATCCCTATTTGGAGGAATATGATGTTGGCCAGTTTTCACTGCACTGCATTTTTGAGGACACATTGATTTACACGGATGAAAGTCAGCCAATCTGCACAATCTCATAGGCCACAATTCTTTTTGAACTCAGATAAGTTACTTTAGTTGTCATGAATTTTTCTGTAAGAAGAATAGCACAAAAGAAGACAGCTTTGTTGGTACTCTCTCCTGAATAATTTGTGCTTCACTTCAATATGTCCTGTAACGATTCTGAATTTTGGAGATCTCACATTTGAAGAAAATTCGCCCAATCATTTCCTTGCAACACAGAATATTTAGGCATTTGGGAAACGTTTCTACTTCAGTTTTCCACAAAAACTTGTCCCATAATGCACGAGGAATCATGGTTTTCTCAAATGTTGAACTGTATTTACAAAAGGAGACACACTGTGGCAAGCCATTTGCAGGAATGTGTTCATGACATTGATCTACATGCACAGAATCTTCCAACATGTTCCCTTGTGGGAATGAAATGGGTAAGAATGATTTCTGCCTGGTGCCACCATGGGAAGAAAGGCTTTCTGTGATTTGGAAAGGAACCTATAAACTTGTTATGAAATAATTTCTCTCAACTTTGTATCGAGTTGTCAATTTGAACTCAGCTTGAAAATGCCCCTGAACAGCATACCAGGAGAAGTGATAATATTGGGAGAAGATCTCTCTTCATGCAGCTTCCTGTGCCAAATCTTAGACAATCATTCCACTCTAGGAATGGAATGGAATTGATGAAGTAACATCACAGTTTAAAGGGAGCCCTGAGTTTCCACGGTTTCCCTAAGAAGCTTTTGTTCCTGTCCTGAAGTTCCTTGGCCAAAACTCATCATAGATACACTGATAGACCCTCAGAATACCCAGCTGTTAGAAAACATTCTAAGCATGATGGAAAGAGGATTGTTTGAATGCATCTTCTAATTTCCATAAGATAAACCCTAATGTTCATTGGTGACGTATCTTGGGACTACAAAGAATGTGAAAAAATTTGCTTCTTCTGCATTGTAGGAATAAGAGAATTTTGGTGTTGGGGGAGCCATCCAATATCCAAGTTCTGGTAGTCTTTCTCACATACTCACATTGAGTCCATTTCCTTCATCCCCTATTTATGTGCCATTAGGAACGTCACCTGCTAATTTGGAAAATTTGTTGACACAATATCTCTTGAAAATGAGGGGCTGTGAAATGCAGCTTCTAGTTAGTTTTCTCTAGACAAAAATTCTCTGTGTGAAATCTCCTTTTGCCTTGTTGTGATCATATAATTGATGCGATTGAGTACCCATCCATATCTAGTTTGTGATGAGGCAATGCAATAAAACACACTGTGAAATCTCCTAGATCACCCCACTGAATATCTCGATCGAACATGTTTTCTCATGCTGGAAGGACTACTTGGACAGTTTGAAGCACATTGTGTTAGCTTCACCCAGTCTTGGAAATTGTTCCAATCTTGGAACTAAGCACATGGGGAAACTTTTGGTCTTCTGGCAGTTTTAAAATGTGAGGGGTTTGTCTTAGGCTTTTGAGTCTGTCTTCATTTTCCATAAGATTTCACTGCATCCTGAAATTCTTTCCTCAAATTCACCTATCTTGAAAAGCATTCTAGCTGGCATGAAGTTATGGTGAGACAAAGATTCTTGTGAGACTAAATCCTAGATAGGTCGTGCTGTGTTCCACAGGTTTTAGAACCTTACATTCTTGAGAAACAGTCTGTGGTCGGGTGAGATGACATGATCCAAGATTTCCGTAGAGCACAGCATGCTTTCAATTACTGCCCGTGAGTACTTGGGAAGGACATATCACAAGTTCGGCCTCAGTACCCCAGCTTCTCCAGATCTTGCAATGTCCACAGAAATCATCCAAAGGAAGAAGCAAAGAATACTGCTAGCAATTGTCTTGCAACTTTGTCCACTTGGAACTAATGCTTGCCCTGTTTATTCATTTTGAGAACAGACATCCTGAGGTATAGTCCCTTCTTGAGAGTTGATGGCAAAATTTGGGATTTTCATGTTTGGCCTGAGCTGTCCTTCCATGTTTTGAAGGTACATCTGGCAAAGTGACATTAAGACACCTCATCCCAGCTGAATCAACAGCAGCTGATTCAAAATCTAACAGGAATGCTGAGTGTTTTGTGCAGAGAAACATTCTTCAGCATTAGTTAAGTTGAAATACATCTTCTGTAACTTTGCTATTTGGAGGAATACAACATTGGCCAGTTTTCATTGCTCTTCACTTTTGAGGACACATTTGCTTTCAAGGATGGTAGTGAGCCCATTTGCACATTCAGAAGCATACGTTCATCATCCAATGTAGATAATGTACTTCAGCCATTATGAAGATTACTGTCAGAAGTATACTGAGGAAGAAGACAGCTTGGAGGGTAATCTTCCCTAAATGAGTGCTTTTATTCAATATATGCAATAACAGTTCTCAATTTTGGATAAGGTTTTTGAAAGAAATTCACACCATCACATTTTTTGCAAGACAGAATTTTGGCAGTCAGGAATTTGCTGTGTGTTATTGTTCCACAATGTCTCCTAATTGAAATTGAATCACAATTTTTCTCTTATGTTGAACTAACTATATGAAATACAGAGTGAATGTGGAAAGCCATTTGAAGGAGGTTTTCTGTGCCATTTAGCTTCATGCACGGACCTTTCTACACGTTAGCAACATGAAGTGAAAATGGTAAGGATGATTTCAGCCTTGTGCCACTGTGGGAATTATGGGTTACAGTGAATGGAAAAGAAGCCTATATCTCGGTTCTGATACTGTTTCTCTCAACCTGAACTTGAGATATCAAATTGAATCCAAATGGATAATGTTCCCGATCAGCATGCCAGATGACGTGATATAATTGGGAGATGATCTCTCCGTATGCAGCTGTTTATGCCGAATCTTAGACAAACATTCCAGTGTAGGAATGGAATGGTATAGGTGAAATAACATCGAAGGTTAAAGGGAGCCATGGGTTTCCACGGTTTCTGTAAGTAGACTTTGTTCCTGTCCAGAAGGTCCTTGTCCCAAATTCATCATAGTCACACCAACAGCCTCTCAGAAGACCCAGCTTTTACAAACCACTCTAAGAAAGGTGGAAAGATGATTGTTTGAATGGGATTTCTAATTTCCATAAGATCAACCCTAACGTTCATAGGTGATGAATCTTGGGATTACAATGAATGTGAAAAAATATTCTCTTTCTGCATTGTAAGAATAAGAGAATTTTGGTGTTGGGGAAGCCATCCACTATCCAAGTTCTGATAGGCTTTCTCACACACTAACATTGAGTCCATTCCACTCATCCACGACTTTTGTGCCATTAGGAATTTCACCTGCTATTTAGGAAAATTTGTGACAGAATATCTCTTGAAAATGAGGGGC
The DNA here is from genome assembly GCF_009834535.1 of Camelus ferus. Lineage (NCBI taxonomy): Eukaryota > Metazoa > Chordata > Mammalia > Artiodactyla > Camelidae > Camelus > Camelus ferus. The sequence continues at coordinate 30,018,843 of NC_045721.1, forward strand.
TGTGAAATGCAGCTTTTAGGTACTTGTCACTAGACACAAAATGTATTGTGAAAACCTCCTTCTGCTTAGTTGGGATCATGTAAGTGGTGCAAATGAGGAATCAGTCTATATGTAGCTTGTGAGTGAGTCCATGCATTAAAACCCACTGTGAATTCTCCAAGTTCCCCCAACTGAATGTCTCGATTGAGCATATTTTCACAAACTGGAAGGACTACTTGGACAGTATGCAGCACATTGTGTTAGCTTCACCCAGTCTTGTAAATCTGTTCCCATGTTGGAACTAAGAAAATGAGGAAGTTTTCAGTCTTCTGGCAATTTTAAAACGTGAGGCATTCATCTTTGGCATACTAGCTTGTCTTCATGTTCCATAAGATTTCACTGCATCCTGCCTTTGTTCCTCAACTTCAGCCATCCTGTAAAGGCCTCTAGCTGTCATGAAGTTATGGTGAGACAAAGATTCTTGTGAGACTATCTCCTAGATAGGTGGTCCTGTGTTCCTCAAGTTTTTGAACCTTTCATTCTTGGGATCAATCTGCGGTTGTGTGAGCTGACCTGGTCCAAGATTTTGGTAGACCATAGCATGCTATTACTGCCCGTGAGTAGTTGGAAAGGCCATTTCACTAGATCAGCCTCAGTACCCCAGGTTCCCCAGATCTTGCAATGTCCACAGAAGGCATCCAAGGGAAGAAGCAAAGAATACAGCTAGCAATCCTCATGCAATTATTGTCCGCTTGATACAAATGCTTGCCCTGTGTTTAATTTTGGGAACAGAACAGCTGAGGGATACTCCCTTCTTGGGAACTGATGGCAAAATCTGGGATTTTCATATGTGGCCTGAGCTGTCCCTCCATATTTTGAAGGTACATCTGGCAAAGTGACATTAAGATACCTCATCCCAGCGGAGTCAACAATACTTCAGTTGAAACCTATCAGGAATTTTGAATGTTTTATGCAGAGAAACATTCTTCAGCATTAGTTCACATGAAATTCATCTTCTGTAATTTCCCTATTTCTAGAAATGAAACATGGGCCAGTTTTCTTTGTGCTTCATTGTTGGGGACACATTGGTTTCCAAGGATGGAAGTGAGCACATTTGTGCATTCACAAGTATACGTTCATCATCCTATGTAGATATTTTACTTCACACATTATGAAGATTTCTGTAGGAAGAATACTAAGGAAGAAGACAGCTTGGAGGGTAATCTCTCCTAAATGAGTGCTTTTCTTCAATGTATGCTTTAACACATCTCAATTTTGGATAAGGTATGTTTGAAGGAAATTCACGCCGATGCTTGGTTTGCAAGAAAGGAAACTTTGGCAGTTGGGAAATGGCTGTGTGTGAGAGTTCACAAGTTCTTCGCTCCTATTCCAAATGGAATCACAGTTTTTCACTTATGTGTAACTAACTCTATGAAAGATAGAGGGAATGCAGAAGGCCATTTGTAGGATTGTCTCTATGACATTTACCTTTATGCACGGGACCTTCCAGCATGTTCGCTCTATGAAATGAAACGGGCATGCATGATTTCAGTCTTGTGCCGTTCTGGGAAAAATGGGTTACTGTGGATGGGAAAGAAGCCTATGTCTCGGTTCTGAAATTGTTTCTCTCAACCTGAATTTGAGATGTCAAATTGAACCCAGTTTGAAACCATTCCTGGGAGCATGACAACAATGGTAGCAGAAGTGGGAGAAGATCTCTTCCTACCCAGCTTATTGTTCCAAATCGTAAAATTCATTGTATCCTGGGAACCAATGGGAAAACGTTCAGCAAATTCGTGGGGCACTTCGTGAGCAATGATTTCCATGATATTTGAAATTATTCTATGTTCCTGTGCTGAATGACCTGGGCACTAGATCCTCTTTGGATCAGCCACAGCCCCTCATTTGACACTGCTTACTTGAAGCATTCAAATGAAGGAGCAAAGAAGATTATTTGAATGGGTGTTGTAATTCTGCTCACATCAACCCAAACCTTGACACTTTACACATATTGGGAACATAAGGAGTGTGGAAAATATACCTCACCTGTGCTGTCATGAAAAAAGGAGTTTTCTGTTTTGGAAAGCAAGCATATCTACGAGTAGTGATCGGATTTCTCACACACTTACAGCGAGATAGCTCCTTCATCTCTGATTCAGCTGAATTTAGGCAATTTCCCAAGAAGTTGGAAGCATTGCGGACAGAGTGTCTCTAAAGGAAGAGGTGCTGTGCAAGGCATCTTGTTGGTTTTAGTCACTGCAGGAAAGATTGTTTGGAAAACTCCCTTCTGCCTTATTTGAATCACCAATTTTGAGGCATTGAGAAAATTTCCTATGTCTTACTTGAGATAGAGACCATGCATTGGAACCCCCAGTGTAATCTCAATGTTCACCTCACAGAACGTTTTGATAGAGCAAATGTCCACTTGCTGTAAGGACTATGTGGATAGGAGAAAGCACTTCATGTTAGATGCACCCAGTCTTTCTTTTGCCACTAATTCCAAAGTAGTTCATATCTCAAAGCCCTTCTTTTCTCACCTCAGGATCAAATAATTGAGGAAGATTTCAGTCTTGTCCACTTTTCGAATATGTGGCTTCTCCATTTGGCACATGCTCCTATCACCTTGTTCTTAAGAATTCAATGCAACCTGCCTTTCCTTCCTCAACTTCAGCATTTTTTGAATGCATTCCAGTTACTGTCAGTTGATGGTGAGATCAAGATTCATGTGAAAACAACTTGTAGATAGGAGACTGTAAGACCCTCAGATTTTAAAATCTTGCAAATCTGGGATAAAATTGGGGAGAGTTTAGGTTGAATTTTTCCCAGAATTTGGAAGTTCAGCGTTTTGCTGAAAGGAGAAGACTGTCCATCCGAAATCTGAGAGGTTTCTGTTAAAGTTCATCTTTACTACATCAGCTTCTCCTTGATCTTCACATTCCACAGGCTGAATCTAAGGAAATATGCAAAAGATGCTCTTTAGAAAGTCATCTTTATCCATATCATCTGCACACAAATATTTCTTAATTGGTTCTTTAGGAGAACAGAAGGGACTTGGGAAAATCCCTAACAGGGAATTGATGATAATAACCAGGGTTTCCATGTTTGGCATGAGGTTCCCTGTATGTTATGAAGGTACATCTGGGAAGGTGACATTAAGTAGTGCATTTAAGTTCAACCAAAAGGAACTCATAGGAAAGCTATTAGGAATGCTGTTTTATTGGTGCAATAAACTCTGTTCAGCGGATCCTTAGGCAAAATTCTCCTTCAGAAATGTCCCTATTTGGAGGAATATGACTTGGGCCAGTTTTCACTGCACTGCGTTTTTCAGGACACATTGATTTACAAGGATGGAAGTAGCTAATCTGCACATTCTCGTAGGCCTCAATTCTTCTTTGAACACAGATAATTTACTTCAGCTCTCATGAAAATTCTGTAGGAAAAATAGCACAAAAGAAGTCAGCTTTGAGGGTACTCTCTCCTGGAAATTTTGTACTACGTTTCAATATATCCTGTAACGATCCTCAATTTCCAAGAACTCATGTTTGAAAAAAATTTGCTCCATCATTTCCTAGCAAGACAGAGTATTTATGCATTTGAAAAATGGATCTATTTCAGTGTTCCACAAAACCTTGTCCCCTAATGCATTAGGAATCACAGTTTTCTCAAATTTTGAACTGTCTAAACAAAATTGAGATACACTGTGGCAAGCCATTTTCAGGAAAGTGTTTATGACCCTGGTCTACATGCAAAGAGTCTCGCAACATGTTCCCTTAAGAGAATAAAACGTGTAAGGATAATTTTTGACTTGTGTCATCATGGGGAGAAAATGATTTCCTTGTTTTGGAAAGAGACCTATATACAGGTTCTGAAATAATTTCTCTCAAATTTGTCTCAAGATACCAAATTGAACCCAGATTAAAAATGTTCCCGTTCAGCATGCCAAGTGAAGTGATATACTTGTGAGATGATCTCTCCCTATGCAGCTTCTGGTGACGAATCTTAGACAATCATTCCATTGTAGGAATGGAATGGAAAATGTGAAATAACATAGAAGGTTTAAGGGAGCCATGGCTTTCCTCTATTTCTGTAAGTAGACTGTGTTCCTGTCCTGAAGGTCCTTGGCCAAAACTCATCATAGTCACACTAACAGTCCCTCAGCAGATCCATCTTTTACAAACCATTCTAAGCAAGGTGGAAAGAGGATTGTTTGAATGGGATTTCTAATTTCCATAAGATCAACCCTAACGTTCATAGGTGATGCATCTTGGCATTACAATGAATGTGAAAAAATATTCTCTTTCTGCATTGTAAGAATAAGAGAATTTTGGTGTTGGGGAAGCCATCCACTATCCAAGTTCTGATAGGCTTTCTCACACACTCACATTGAGTCCATTCCATTCATCCACGACTTTTGTGCCATTAGGAATGTCACCTGCAATTGGGAAATTTTGTTGACACAATATCTCTTGAAAATGAGGGGCTGTGAAATGCAGCTTTTAGGTATTTGTCACTAGACAATACATGTATTGTGAAAACTTCCTTCTGCTTAGTTGGGATCATGTAAGTGGTGCAAATGAGGACCCAGCCTATATCTAGCTTGTGAGTGAGGCCATGCAATTAAACTCACTGTGACTTCTCCAAGTTCCCCCAACTGAATATCTCGATCTAGGATATTTACACATGCTGGAAGGACTACGTGGACAGTATGAAGCATATTGTGTTAGCTTCACCATCTTGGAATCTGTTCCCATGTTGGAAGTAAGAAAATGAGGAATTTTTCAGTCTTCCGGCAATTTTAAAATGTGAGGCATTCATCTTTGGCATACTAGCTTGTCTTCATGTTCCATAAGATTTCACTGCATCCTGCCATTCTTCCTCATCTTCAGTCATCATGAAAAGCATTCTAGCTGGCATGAAGTTATGGTGAGACAAAGATTGTTGTGAGACTATCTCCTAGATATGTTGCCCAGTTTTCCTCACGTTTCTGAACCTTTCATTCCTGGGATCAATCTGCCGTTGTGTGAACTGACCTGATCCAAGATTTTGGTAGAGCACAGCACACTCAATTACTTCCCGTGTGTAATTGGAATGGCCATTTCACTAGTTCGGCCTCAGTACCCCAGATTCTCTGGATCTAGCAATGTCCACAGAAGGCTTCCAAGGGAAGAAGCCAAGAACAGGAGAGATTCCCCTTGCAATTATTGTCCATTTGTTCCAAATGGTTGCCCTGTGTTTCATTTCGGAAACAGAAGAGCTGAGGGATACTGTCTTCTTGGGAATTGATGGCAAAATCTGGGATTTTCATGTTTGGCCTGAGCTATCCCTCCATATTTTGAAGGTACATCTGGCAAAGTGACATTAATACACCTCATCCAACCTGAGTCAACAGCAAATCATTCAAAATTTGTCATTAATGCTGAGTGTTTTGTGCAGAGAAACATTCTTCAGCATTAGTTCATGTGAAATTCATCTTCTGTAACTTCGCTATTTGGAGGAACACGACATGGGTCAGTTTTCACTGCACTTCATTTTTGGGGACACATTGGTTTTCAAGGATGGAAGCGAGCACATTTGCACATTCAAAAGCATACGTTCATCATCCAATGTAGATATTTTACTTCACCCGTTATGAAGATTTCTGTAGGAAGAATACTAAGGAATAAGACAGCTTGTAGGTTAAGCTCTCTTAAGTGAGTGCTTTTCTTCAATGTATGATTTAACACTTCTCAATTTTGGATAAGACATGTTTGAAGGAAATTCACATTGACACTTGGTTTGCAAGTAAGGAAACTTTGGCAGTTGGGAAATGGCTAGTGACTGTGTTGCACAAGGACTTGGCTCCTATTTCAAATGGAATAACAGTTTTTCCCTTATGTGGAACTAACTCTATGAAAGAGAGAGTGAATGCAGAAAACCATTTGTAGGATTGTGTCTATGACATTTAGCTTCATGCACGGGAACTTCCAGCATGTTCGCTCTATGAAATGAAATGGGCATGTGTGATTTCAGTTTTGTGCCATTCTGGGAAAAATGGGTTACTGTGGATGGGAAAGAAGCCTATGTTTCAGTTCTGAAAATGTTTCTCTCAACCTGAACTTGAGATGTCAAATTGAACCCAGTTTGAAACCATTCCTGGAGAGCATGAGAACAATGGTAGCAGAAGTGGGAGAAGATCTCTTCCTACCCAGCTTATTGTTCCAAATCTTAGTATTCATTGTATCCTGGGAATCAATGTGAAATAGTTCAGCAAAATTGTGGGACACTTCGTGAGCAATTATTTCCACATTATCTAAAATTATTCTATGCTCCTCTTCTGAACAACCTGGGCACCCACTCCTCCTTGGATCACCCACAGCCCCTCACTTGACACTGATAACTTGAAGCATCCAAATGAAGGGGCAAAGAAGATGATTGGAATGGGTGTTTAATTCTGCTCACATCAAACCAAGCCTTGACACTTTACACAAATTAGGAATAACATGAATGTAGAAAATATCCCTGACCTGCACTGTCATGATAAATTTTTTTTGTTGTTGGGAAAAAAGCATATCTACGAGATGTGTTCTGCTTTCTCACACACACAAAGTGAGATATCTCATTCCATCTCTGCTTCAGTTGAATTTAGGCATTTTCCCGTGAAGCTAGAAACATTGATGACAGTGTGTCTCTAAAGAAAGAGTTGCTGTGCAATGCATCTTTTTTGTTTTAGTTACTGCAGTAAAGATTGTGTTGGAAACTTCCTTCTGCCTTTGTTGAATCACCAAGTTTGAGGCATGGAGTAAAATTCCTATGTCTTACTTGAGATAGAGTTCGTGCATTCAAACCCCCAGTATAATCTCAATGTTCACCTCACAGAACGTGTCAATCAAGCAAACGTCCACTTGCTGAAAGGACTACATGGACAGAAGAAAGCAATTCGTGTTAGATGAACCCAGTCTTTCTTTTCCCACTAATTCTGAAGTTGTTAATATCCCACAGCCCTTCTTTTCCCATCTCAGGTTTAAACAATTGAGGAGGTTTTCAGTCTTCTGCCACTTTTTGAATATTTGCTTCTTCATTTTCACATGATCCTATAACCATGTTCTGCAAGAAAATACTGCATCCTGCCTTTCTTTCATCCACTTCAGCATTTTCTGAATGCATTCTCATTAATGTCATTTGACAGCGAGTTCAAGATTCCTGTGAAAACTTCTGTAGCTAGGAGACTCTGTGCCTCTCAGTTTTTAAAATCTTGCAAATCTTGGACACATTTGGGTGATGTTAAACTGACTTTATCCCAGAATTTGTAAGTGCAGGGTATTGCCTAATAGAGAGAACAGTCCATCCGTAATCTCATAGGTTTCTGTTCAAGTTCATTCTTACTACATCTGCTACTCCTTTACCTTCACATTTTATAGAGTGAATCAAAGGAAATTTGCAAAGGATGCTCTTTACAATTTCAACTTTACTCCTATCATCTGCACACAAATGAATCTCATATGTTTCTTTAAGGGAACAGAAGGGAGATGGTATAATCCCTTATTTGGAATTGTAGAAAAGAACTGGAATTTCCACGTTTGGCATGGGTTTCCCTGCATGTTATAAAGGTACATCTGGGAAGGTGACATTAAGTAGTTCATTGCATCTCAGCCAAAGTCAGCTCTTAGGAAAGCTATTAGGTAAGTTGTTTTATTAGTGCATTCTACCCTCTTCAGGGTATCTTTTGTGAAAATTCTCCTTCAGAAACGTCACTATTTGGAGGAATATGACGTTAGCCTATTATCACTGCTCTGTGTTTTTGGGGAAACATTGATTACAGGGACAAGAATCAGCCCATCTGCACATTCTCATAGACCTCAATTCTTCTTCGAACTCAGATAATTTACTTCAGCTCTCATGAAGTTTTCTGTAGGAAGAATAGCACAAAAGAAGATAGCTTTGGGGGTACTCTCTCCTGAACGATTCTTGCTTCTGTTCAATATATCCTGTAACGATCCTCAATTTTTGAGATCTCCCATTTGAAGAAAACTCGCCCCATCATTTCCTAGCAAGACACAGTAGTTAGGCATTTGGAAAACGTCTCTATTTCAGTGTTCTTCAAAAGCTTGTCCCCAAATGGTATAGGAATCATGGTACTCACAAATGTTGAACTCTTTTTACAAAAGTGAGTAACACTGTGGCATGCCATTTGCAGGAATGTGTTTGTGACCTTTGTTTACATGAATGGAATCTTACAACATGTTCCCTTATGGAAGTTAAACTGGTAAGGATGATTTCTACCTTGTGCTGACATGGGGAGAAATGGTTTCTGTGATTTGGAAAGAAACCTATATCCCGTTTCTGAAATAATTTCTCTCAACTTTATCTTGAGATGTCAAATAGGACCCAGCTTGAAAATTTTCCTGAACAGCATGCCAAGAGAAGTGATATAATTGGGAGAAGTTCTGTCCCTATGCAGCTTCATGTGCCGAATCTTAGACAATCATCCGACTCTAGGAATGGAACCTAATAGGTGAAGAATCATCGCAGGTTCAAGGAAGCACTGAGTTTCCACGGTTTCCCTAAGTAGCCTGTTTGCCTGTCCTGAAGGTCCTTGGCCCAAACTTATCATAGAAACACTAACAGCCCCTCAGCAGACCCAGCTGTTACAAACCATTCTAAGAAAGCTGGAAAGAGGATTGTTTGAATGGGTTTTCTAATTTCCATAAAAAGAACCCTAAGTTTCATAGGTGACACATCTTGGGAATTCATTGAATGTGAAAAATTTCCTTCTGAATTGCAGGAATAAGAGAATTTTTGTGTTGGGAAAGACATCCAATATCCAAATTCTGATAGGCTTTCTCACACACTCACATTGAATCCATTCCCTTCATCTCCTATTTTTGTGCCGTTAGGATTGTCACCTTCTAATTTGGAAAATTTGTTGAGAGAATGTCTCTTGAAAATGAGGGGCTGTGAAATGCAGCTTTTAGGTACTTGTCACTAGAAAAAATAGTGTATGTATGAAACCTCCTTCTGCCTTTTTGGGATTATGTAAGTGGTAAGATTGAAGAACCATTCTATATAGAGCTTGTGAGTGAGGCCATGCATTAAAACCCACTGTGAATTCTCCAATTTCCCCCCACTGAAAGTCTCAATCAAGCAATTTCCACATGTTTAAAGGACTACTTGGAAAGAATGAAGCACATTGTGTTATCTTCACCTAGTTTTGGAAACCGTTGAGCACATGTTTGAGGTGTCGGTCTTCTGCCATATTCCAAATGTCAGGATTCTCTTTTTAGTGTACAAGCCTGTCTACATACTCCATAAATTTTCACTGCAACCTGAGTTCCCTACACAACTTCAGCCATCATGAAATGCATTCTAACTGGCATGAAGTTATGGCGAGACAAAATTTCTTATGAGACTGCCTCCTAGGTAGGTTGCCCAGTGTTCCATACGTTTTACGATCTTCACACTTGGGAATCTATATGTGGTTATGAGAGTTGACATGATCCAAGATTTCAGTAGAGCACAGCACTCTGGCAAGAACTGTCTGTGCATATGTGGGAAGGCCTTTTCACAAGTTTGGCCTCTTTACCCCAGCTTCTCCAGATCTGGCCATGTCCACATAGGGCATCGAAGTGAAGAAGCAAAGTATACTGCTTGCAATCTTCTTGCAATTCATTTTCTCCTCCAGCAAATGATCGCCCCGTTTTGCACTTCAGGAATAGAAGGCCGTGGGATACTCTCTTCTAGGGAATTGATTGCAAAAGCAGGGATTTTCATGTTTGGCCAGAGATATCCCTCCAAGTTGTGAAGTGTTATCTGGTGAAGTGACATCAAAATACCTCATTTCAGCTGAGCCAATAGCAGCTATTTTGAAATCTATGAGGAATTCTGAAATTTTCATGCAGAGAAATCCTCTTCAGCATTAGTTCACGTGATATTCACTTTCTGAAACTTCCCTATTTGGAGGAGTATGAAGTGGGCCAGTTTTCATTTCACTGCCTTGATTGGGACACATTAATTTTCAAGGACAGAAGTGAGTCCATTTGCACATTCCAAAAGGCCTCTGTTCATCATCCAAAGTAGACAATTTTCTTCAGCTCTTATGAAGATTTCTGTAGGAAGAATAGGAAGAAAGAAAATAGATTGAAAGGAAATAACCCCTAAATGAGTGCTTGGGTTCAATATCAATTAGGGATAAGGCATTTTTGAGGGAAATTCTCTCCATCATCTAATTTGCAAGTCAGAGAATTCTGGGAGTTGTGAGATGGCTGTGTGTCAGTGTCCCATTTGGTCTTGGCTTGTATTCCACAAGGAATCACAGTTTTCTCTTATGTTGAACAACCTTTATGAAACAGAGGGAGAATGTGGTATTTCATTTGTAGGAGAGTCTCTACTCCCTCCATCTGCATGCATGGGACTTTCCAGCAGGTTATTTGCTCGAAATGAAATGGGTAAGGATGAATTCTGTCTTGTGCCTTTAGGGGAAAATGGTTTTTTGTGAATGGGAAACAAGCCTTTGCCTCAGTTCTGAAACAGTTTCTCTGAACATGGTCTTGAGATGTCAAATTGAACCCAGTCTGATAGAGTTCCTTGAGAGCATTGCAACAATGGTGGCAGAATTGGGAGAATATCTCTTCCTACCCAGCATATTTTTCCGAATCTTAGGCAATCATCCAACCCTGGGAATGAAGTGGAAAATGTGCAGAAACTACATGGGTCTTGTCATGAGCACTGAGTTGCAATTATAACTTCCCAATTATTCTATGCTCTTGCCTTCAGCAACCTTGGCCCCAGCTCCTCTTTGGGACAACAACAGACCCACACTTGACATTGTGTACTGGAAGCATCCGAATGAAGGTGCAAAGAAGATTGTTTGAATGGGCCTTGTATTTTAGATCACATCCACCAAAATTTGGCACTTGACTCATACTAGGAGTATAATGAGGGCAGAAAAAATTCCTCATCTGTGCTGTTGTGATAATGGAGTGTTTGTGTTGTTGGGAATCAAGTTTCACTATGAGCTCTGATAGGCCTTCTCACACTTTCACAATAAGTTAGCTCACTTCACCTCTGCTTCGGGTGCCTTTAGGCAATTACCGGCTAAGTGGGAAAATTTGCCGGCAGGATATCTCCTGAGGAAAAGATGCTGTACAATGGATCTTGCTGGTTTAGGTCACTTGAGAAAAGATTGTGTGTGAGAAATTTCCTTCTACCTTGTTGGGATCTCCAAGTATGAGTGATTCAGAAACTAACATATATCTTACTTGTGATTGGGACTGGGCATTCAAACACCCAGTGAAATCTCAATGTTTACCTCACTGAGTGTGTTGATAGAGCAATTTTCCACTTGCTGAGAGGACTATTTGGCCAGGAGGAAGTACTTTGTGTTAGATGAACCCAGTCTTACTTTTGCCACTACTTCACAAGAAGGGAATTTCCCACAGCCCTTCTTTGCCAATATTAGGCTGAAAAACAAGAGAAAGTTTTCAGTCTTCTTCCACTTTTTGTATATGTGGATTCTCTCTTTAGCAAACGAGCCTATCACCATGTTATGAAAGATTTCACTGCTACCTGCGTTTCATTCCTCAACTTCAGCCATCTTCGTAAGCATTCTTATTAGCATAAGTTGACCGCAAGATCAAGAATCATGGTAAAATACCTCCTAGATAGGATGCTCTGTGTGACTCAGATTTTAAAAACTTGTAAATCTGGATACATTTGGGGGGAGCTGAAGTTGACTTTATCCCATACATTGGAATCGCAGAGTTTAGCCTAAGAGGAAGAATGGCCCATCGGTATTCTGAGGGGCTTCTACTCAAGATCATCTTTAGTACAGCAGCTTTTCCATGATCTTCAATGTCCACAGAGAGAATCCAAGGAAATGTGCAAAGAATGGTCTTTAGAAAGTCATCTTCAGTTCATATCAGCAGCACACAAATGTTCAAAATATGGTTCTTTTGGGGAAGAGAAGGGAATTGGGAAATTGATGATAAAAGCAGTGATTCCATGTTTGGCCTGAGGTTCCCTGAGTGTTATGAATATACATCTCAGAAGGTGACATTAAGGACCGCATTTCAGCTCAGCCAACAGCAGCTCTTTGTATAGCTATTAAGAATGCTGAATTATTGTGCCAAGAAACCCTCTTCAGGGTTAAGTTAGGTGAAATTCACTTTCAAAAACGTCCCTGTTTCTAGGAACATGATGTGGGCCCATTTTCACTGCACTGGTTCTTCAGGGACACATTAATTTTCCCGGACAGAAGTGAGCCCTCCTGCACATTCTTTTTAGGCCTCTGATTTCATCAAAATCAGATAATTTTCTTCAGCTCTCATGAACTTTTCTGTAGGATGAATAGTACAAAGGAAGACAGCTTAGGGAACTCTCTCCTAAGCAAGTCATTCTTCGGTTCAATTTACCCTGTATAATTCTCTGTTTTGTAGAAGGCATGTTTGAAGATAATTCACCCAGTCTACTTCGTTGCATGACAGATTATTTAGGCATTTGGGAACCATGTCTATTTCATTGTTCCACAAATCATTGGCCCCTACTGCACATGGAATCACGGTTTTCTCAGATTTTGAACTGTCTTTTCAAAAGTGAGGAAAACTGTGCCAAGCCGTTTGCCGGAAAGCCTCTGTGACCCTTGGCTACATGCACGGAATCTTCCAACATGTTCCCTTATAGAAATGAAACATGTAAGGATGAATTCTGCCTTGTGCCATCATGGGGGAAATTGTTTCCCTGACTTGGAAAGAAGACTATATCTCGATTCTGAAAAAATTCTCTTAACTTTGTCTCTAGACATCAAATTGAAGCCAGCTTGAAAATGTTCTGGGAGAGCATGCCATGGGAGGTTATAGAAGTGGGAGAATATCTCTCGCTACCCAGCTTCTTGTGCCAAACCTTTGACAACCATTGCACTCTTGGTCCAAATGGAAAAAGTGGATCAACTTTGCAGGACTCAGGGGAGCCCTGAGTTTCCACAGTTTCCCTAAGTGGCCTGTGTTCCTGTCCTGAATGGCCTTGGCCTCCAACTCATCTTAGAAACACAAAAAGTGCCTCTGCAGACCGAGTTGTTATGAAGCATTTTAAGCAAAATGGAAAGAGGATTTTATGAACGGGTCTTCTAATTTATGTCAGATCAGCCCTTATGTTCCCCAATGACACATCTTGGGAATACAATGAGATTGAAAAAATTAACTTCATCTACGTTGTTGGGTTAGGTAAATTTTGTGTTGGGGAAACAAACCAAAATCCACGTTCTGATAAGCCTTTTCACAGTATTGCATTAAGTTCGCTCCCTTCATCTCCTGTTTTAGCTTCTTTAGGAAAGTGAACTGCAATGTCTGAAACTGTCAACAGAATGTCTCTTGGAAATGAGGGGCTGTGCAATGCATCTTGTATTTATCACTAGAGGAAACAGTGTTTGTGGGAAACCTCCTTCTGTCTTGGGATCATGTATGTGGTTTGATTGAGAATCCATCCTATGTCTAAGTTTTGAGTGAAGTCATGAATCTAAACCCCCTCTGAAATCCCAAAGTTTCCCCCGACTGAACATCTCAATCGAGCAAATTTCCATATGTGGAAAGGGCTACTAGGACAGAATGAAGCACATTGCATTAGCTGCACCCAGCCTTGGGAAACTGTGAGCATATGTTGGGGGTTTCATTCTTCTGCCAGTATTCACATATGAGGCTTTTGTCTTTGGTGTACGAACCTGTATTCATGTTCCATAAGTTTTCACTGCAACCTGAATTTGCTTCTGCAAGTTCAGCCATCTTGAAATGAATTCTAGCTGGCATGAAGTTATGGCGAGATATACATTCTTGTGAGACTGTCTCCAAGTAGGATGCCCAGTGTTCCATAGGTTGTAGGATCTTTCACTCTTGGTAAATAATATGTGGTCAGGTGAGTTGACATGATCCAAGATTTTGGTAGAGCACAGCATCCTGGTGAGGACTGTCTGTGCATACTTGGAAAGGGGTTTTCACAAGTTTGGCCTCAGTACCCCAGCTTCTCCAGATCTTGCCATGTCCACATAGGGCATCCAAGGGAAGAAGCACAGAATGCTGCTAGCAATCCTCTTGCAGTTTGTGTCCTCTTCAAACAAATGCTTACCGTATTTTGGACTTCAGGATGAGAAGGGCTGTGGGATACTCCCTTCTAGGGAATTGATGGCAAAAGCAGGGATTTTCATTTTTGGCCAGAGTTATTCCTCCATGTTGTGAAGGTTCATCTGGCAAAGTGACAGTAAAACACCTCATCTCACCTGAGTCAACAGCAGCTCTTTCAAAATCTATGAGGAATTCTGAATATTTTGTGTAGAGAAATCCTCTTCAGCATTAGTTCAGGTGATATTCACTTTCTGTAATTTCACTATTTGGAGGAGTGCCACGTGGGCCATTTTCATTGCACTGCCTTGATGGGGACACATTGAATATCAAGGATGGAATTGAGCTCTTTTGCACATTCAGAATGGCCTCTGTTCATCATCCAATGTAGATATTTTTTTTCAAGTGTTATGAAAGATTCTGTAGGAAGAACAGCAAGAAAGAAATCAGCTTTGAAGGAAATATTTTCTAAATGAGTGCTTGGGTTCAATACATCCTATAAGTATTCTCAATTTGGGCTAAGGCATATTTGAAGGAAATTCTCTCCATCACCTAGCATGTGAGTCAGGAAATTCTGGCTGTTGTGAAATGGCTGTGTGTCAGTGTCCCACTTGGTCTTGGCTCGTATTACACACGGAATCACAGTTTTCTATTTTGTTGAACTAACTTTATGAACCAGAGAAAGAATGTGGAATGCCATTTGTAGGAGAGTCTCTACAAAATTCATCTGCATGCAAGGGACCTTACAGCCGGTTAGTTGCTCAAAATGAAACAGGTAAGGTTCAATTCTGCCTTGTGCCTTTTTAGGAAAACTGGGCTTCTGTGAATGGGAAATAATCTTTTATCTTGATTCTGAAACAGTTTTTCTGAACATGATCTTGAGATGTCAAATTGAACCCAGCCTGAAATAGTTTCTTGAGAGTATTGCAACTATGGTGGCAGAAGTGGGAGAATATCTGTTTGTACCCAGCCTATTTTTCCAAATCTTAGGCAATCATCCAACCCTGGGAATGAAGTAGAAAATGTGCAGCAAGTACATGGATCTTTTCATGAGCACTGAGTTCCACTGTTTCCAAATTAATCTATATTCCTGCCCTCAGCGACCTTGGCCCCAGCTCCTCTTTGAAAGAACAACAGAACCACACTTGACACTGCTTACTGGAAACATCCGAATGAAGGTGCAAGGAAGATTCTTTGAATGGGTCTTGTATTTTAGCTTACATGCACTGAAATTTGGCACTTGATTCATACTGGGACTACATTGAATGCGGAAAATATACCTCATCTGAGCTGTCGTGATAATGGAGTATTTGTGCTGTTGGGAAGCAAGCATAACTATGAGCTCTTATAGTCCTTCTCCCACTCTCACAGTAATTTAGCTCACTTCACCTCTGCTTTGGGTGCCTTTAGGCAATTGACGGCCAAGTTGGAAAATTTGCTGTCGGAGTGTCTCCTGAGGAAAATATGCTGTGCAATGAATCTTGCTGGTTTTTGTCACTTGAGGAAGATTGTATGTGGGAAATTTCCTTGTACCTTGTTGGTATCTCCAAGTTTGTGTGATTGAGAAACTAACATGTCTTACATGTGATTGGGGCAGGGCATTCAAACACCCAATGAAATCTCAAAGTTTACTTCACTGAGTGTGTCATTAGAGCAATTTTCCACTTGCTGAGAGGACTACTTGGCCAGGAGGAAGCACTTCATGTTAGATGAACCCAGTCTTAATTTTGCCACTACTTCACAGGAAGGGAATTTCCCACAGCCCTTCTTTGCCCATATTAGGCTGAAACACATGAGGAAGTTTTCAGTCTTCTTCCACTTTTTGAATATGTGGATTCTCTCTTTATCAAATGAGCCTATCATCATTTTCTGTAAGATTTCATTGCTACCTGCATTTCATTCCTCAACTTCAGCCATCTTTGTATGCATTCTCATTAGCATCAGTTGACTGCAAGATCAAGAATCTTCTTAAAATAACTCCCAGATAGGATGCTCTTTCCACCTCATGTTTTAAAAACTTGTAAATCTGGGATAAAATTGGTGAGAGCTGAAGTTGACATTATCCCATACTTTGAATCGCAGAGTTTAGCCTAAGAGGAAGAATGGTCCGTCGGTATTCTGAGGGGCTTCTACTCAAGATCATCTTTAGTACATCAGCTTTTTCATGATCTACAGTGTCCACATAGAGAATCCAAGGAAAGGTGCAAAGAATGGTCTTCAGAATGTCATCTTCAGTTCATATCAGCAGCACACAAATGCTTCAAATATGGTTCTTTTGGGGAAGAGAAGGGAATTGATGATAAAAGCAGTGATTCCATGTTTGGCCTGTGGTTCCCTGAGTGTTATGAATGTACATCTCAGAAGGTGACATTAAGGACCACATTTCAGCTCAGCCAACATCAGCTTTTTGTATAGCTATTAGGAATGCTGAATTATTTGTGCCAGAAACCCTCTTCAACATTAAGTTAGTTGAAATTCTCTTTCAAAAACATCCCTGTCTGTAGGAACAAGATGCTGCCCATTTCCATTGCACTTGCTCTGTGGGGACACATTAATTTTCCCGGACAGAAGTGAGCCCTTCTGCACATTCTCATAGGCCTCTGTTTTTCATCAAAATCAGATAATTTACTTCAGCTCTCATATACTTTTCTGTAGAAGAATAGCACAAAAGAAGACTGCTTAGGTACTCTCTCCTACACGAGTCATGCTTCAGTTGTATATACCCTGTACTAATCCTCAATTAGTAGAAGTCGTGTTTGAAGATAATTCACCCCATCTATTTTGTTGCACAACAGATTATTTAGGGATTTGGAAACTGTGTCTATTTCATTGTTCCACAAATCATTGGCCCCTACTGCACATGGAATCATGGTTTTCTCAGATTTTGAACTGTCTTTTCAAAAGTGAGGAAAACTGTGACAAGCCATTTGCTGGAAAACTTCTGTGACCCTTAGCTACATGCACGGAATCTTCCAACCTGTTCCCTTATTGAAATGAAACATGTAAGGATGAATTCTGCCTTGTGCCATAATGGGGAAAATAGTTTATCTGAATTTGAAAGAAGCCTATATCCCGGTTGTGAAGCAATTTCTCACATCTTTGTCTCTAGACACCGAATTGAAACAAGCTTGCTAATGTTCTGGGCAGCATGACATGAGAAGTGATAGAAGTGGGACAATATCTCTCCCTACCCAGATTCTTGTGCCTAATCTTAAACAATCATTGTACCTTTGGGACCAAATGGAAAAAGTGGATCAACTTTGGAGGCCTCAGGCATGCCCTGAGTTTGCACGGTTTCCATAAGTGTCCTGATTTCCTGTAGAGAATGTCTTTGGCTATAACTCATCTTAGAAACACAAAAATCCCCTCAGCAGGCCCAACTGTTATGAAGCATTGTAAGCAAAATGGAAAGAGGATTGTTTGAATGGGTCTTCTAATTTCCGTCTGATCAGCCCTAACATTCCCAGATGACGCATTTTGGGAATAAACTGAAGTTGAATAATTAACTTCGTCTGCATTGTCGGGTTAAGGAAATTTTTGTGTTGGGGAAACAAACCAAAATCCACATTCTGGTAAGCCTTTTTGCACAATTGCATTATGTCCTCTGCCTTCATGTCCACTTTTAGTTTCTTTAGGATAGTGAACTGCAATGTCTGAAACTTTGTCAACAGAATGTCTTCTGAAAATGAGGGGCTGAGCAATGCATCTTGTAGTTCTCATTAGAGGAATGAGTGTGGTGGGAAACCTCCTTCTGCCTTGTTGGGATCATGTAGGTGGTGGGATTGAGAACCCATCTATGTCTAAATTTTGAATGAGGTCATGATCAAATCCCAAATTTATTCCCAAATTTCCCCCACTGAACATCTCAATTGAGCAAATTTCCATATGTGGAAAGGGCTCCTTGGACAGAATGAAGCACATTGTGTTAGCTCCACCCAGTCTTTGAATCCTGTGGGCACATATTGGGGTTTCTGTGTTCTGCCAGTTTTCAAATGTAAGGATTTTATCTTTGGCGTAGGAGCCTGTCTTCCTCTTCCATAAGTTTTCTCTGCAACCTGAATTTCCTTACACAACTTTAGCCATCTTGAAATGATTTCTAGCTGGCATGAAACAAACATTCTTGTGAGAATGTCTTCTAGTTAGGACGCCCAGTGTTCCATTGGTTCTATGATCTTTCACTCTTGGGAAACAATATGTGGTTGGGTGTGTTGATATGATCCAAGGTTTCAGTAGAGCATAGCAACTTGGCAAGGACTGTCTGTGCATACTTGGATAGGGTTTTCACAAATATGGCCTCAGTACCCCAGCTTTTCCAGATCTTGCCATGTCCACATAGGGCATCCAAGGGAAGAAGCACAGAATGCTGCTAGGAATCCTCTTGCAATTTGTGTCCTCTTCAAACAAATGTTTGCCATGTTTTGCACTTCAGGATGAGAAGGGCCGTGGGATATTCCCTTCTATGGAATTGATGGCAAAAGCAGGGATTTTCATGTTTGGCCAGAGATATCCCTCTAAGTTGTGAAGGTTCATCTGGCAAAGTGACATTAAAACACCTCATCTCACCTGAGTCAACAGCAGCTCTATCAAAATCTATGAGGAATTCTGAATATATCATGCAGAGAAATCATCTTCAGTTTTAGTTCCCTAAAGTTAGGGTATATACACATTCTGTAAGTTCACTATTTGGAGGAGTCCAACGTGGGCCACTTTTCATTGCACTGCCTTGATGGGGACATATTGAATGTTAAGGATGGAAGTGAGCCCATTTGAACATTCGGAAAGGCCGCTGTTCATCATCCAATGTAGATATTTTCTTTCAAGTGTTATGAAGATTTCTGTAGGAAGAATAGCAAGAAAGAAAACTGGTTGGAATGCAATATCTCCTAAATGAGTACTTGGGGTCAATATATCCTATAGGACTTCTCAATTTTGGATAAGGCATTTTTGAACGAAATTCTCTCCATCACTTAGTTTGCAAGTCAGAGAATTCTGGCAGTTGTGAAAAGGCTGTGTGTCACTGTCCAACTTGGTCTTGGCTCGTATTACACATGGAATCACAGTTTTCTATTTTGTTGAAATATCTTTAAGAAAGAGAGAAGGAATGCAGAATGCCATTGCAGGAGATTCTCTATGAACTTCTTTTGAATGCACGGGACCTACCTGCATGTTAGTTGCTTGAAATGAAACATGTATGGATGATATCTGACTTGTGCCTGTCTGTGAAAAATGGGATTCTGTGAATAGGAAACAAGCTTTTGTTTTGGTTCTGAAACAGTTTCTCTGAAAATGATCTTGAGATGCCAAATTGAACCCAGCCTGAAAGAGTTCCTTGAGAGCATTGCAACACCAGTGTCAGAAGTAGGGAGAATATCTCTTCCTACCCAGCATAATTATCCGAATCTTAGGCAATCATCCAACCATGGGAATGAAGTGGAAAATGTGTAGCAACTACATGGGTCTCATCGTAAGCCCTGAGTTCCACCATTTCCCAATTACTCTATGTTCTTGCCCTCAGCGAGCTTGGCCCCAGATCCTCTATGGAACAGCAACAGAACCTCACATGACACTGCTTACTGGAAGCATCTGAGTGAAGGTGCAAGGAAGATTCTTTGAATGGATCTTGTATTTTAGCTTCACATCCAATGAAATTTGGCAACTGACTCTTACTGGGAATAAAATGAGTGTGGAAAATATACCTCATCGGCACTGTCATGATAATGGAGTGTTCGTGTTGTTGGGAAGAAGTATAACTATGAGTTCTGATACGCCTTCTCACACTCTTGCAGTAAATTAGCTCACTTAACCTCTGCTTCGGGTGCCTTTAGGCAATTGCTGGCCAAGTTGGAAACTTTGCCGTCGGAGTGTCTCCTGATGAAAATATGCTGTGCAATGAATCTTGCTGGTTTTTGTCACTAGAGGAAAGATTGTGTGTGAGAAATTTCCTTCTACCTTGTTGGGATCTCCAAGTTTGAGTGATTGAGAAACTAACATATGTCTTACTTGTGATTGGGGCTGGGCATTCAAACGCCCAGTGATATATCAATGTTCACCACACTGAATGTGTCAATAGAGCAATTTTCTACTTGCTGAAAGGACTACTTGCACCAGGAGGAAGCACTTCATGTTAGATGAACCTAGTCTTACTTTTGCCACTAATTCACAAGAAGGGAAATTCCCACAGCCCTCCTTTGCCCATATTAGGCAGAAACACATGAGGAAGTTTTCAGTCTCCTTCCACTTCTTGAACATGTGGATTCTCTCTTTATCACACGAGCCTATCACAATGTTCTGTAAGATTTCACTGCTACCTGCATTTCTATCCTCAAATTCAGCCATCTTCGTATGCATTCATATTAGCATCAGTTGGCAGCAAGATCAAGAATCGTGCTAAAATGTCTCCTAGATAGGACGCTCTGTGTGCCTCAGATTTTAAAAACTTTTAAATCTGGGATACACTGGGGAAGAGGTGAAGCTGTCTTTATCCCATAGTTTGGAACCGCAGAGTTTAGCCTAAGGGGAAGAACGGTCCATCGGTATTCTGAGGGTCTTCTACTCAAGGTCGTGTTCAGTACATCAGTTTTTCATGATCTACAGTGTCCACAGAGAGAATCCAAGGAAAGATGCAAAGAATGGTCTTTAGAAAGTCATCTTCAGTTTATATCAGTGGCACACAAATGTTACATTATGGTTCTTTTGGGGAAGAGAAGGGAATTGGGAAATTCCCTTCTTGGGAATTTATGATAAATCAGTGATTCCATGTTTGACCTGAGGTTCCCTGAGTGTTATGGATGTACATCTCAGAAGGTAACATTAAGGACCACATTTCAGCTCATCCAACAGCAGCTCTTTGTATAGCTATTAGGAGTGCTGAATTATTGGTGCCAAGAAACACTCATCACTGTTACTTTAGGTGAAATTCACTTTCAAAAATGTACCTGTTCTTAGGAACATAATGTGGGCCCATTTTCACTACACTGGCTCTTTGGGGACACATTAATTTTCAGGGACAGAATGTGAGCCCATTTGCACATTCTTGTAGGCCTCTGTTTTTCATTGAAATCAGATAATTTATTTCAGCTCCCATGAACTTTTCTGTAGGAAGAATAGCACAAAAGAAAACAACTTAATGTACTCTCTCCTAAGCGAGTCGTGCTTGTGTTCAATATACCCTGTAAGAATTCTCAAATTTGTAGAAGTCATGTTTGAAGATAATTGGCCCCACCTATTTTGTTGCAAGACAGATTATTTAGGCATGTGGGAACCACATCTATTTCATTGTTCCACAAATCATTGGTCCCTACTGCACATGGAATCACTGTTTTCTCAGATTTTGAACTGCTTTTTATTTGAAGAAAACTGTGGCAAGCCGTTGGCCAGGAAGCCTTTGTGACCCTTGCCTACATGCATGGAATCTTCCAACATGTTGACTTATGGTAATGAAACGTGTAAGGATGAATTCTGCCTTGTGCCATCATGGGGGAAAATGGTTTCTGTGACTTGGAAAGAAGCCTATATCTGGGTTCTGAAAAATCTTCTCTCAACTTTGTCTCTAGACATCAAATTGAACCCAGCTTGAAAATGTTCTGGAACAGCATGCCATGAGAGATGATGGATGTTGGAGAATATCTCTCCCTACCCAGGTGCTTGTGCTGAATCTTAGACAATCATTGCACTCTTGGGACCAAATTGAAAAATTGGATCAACTTTGCAGGCCTCAGGGGAGCCCTGAGTTTTCACAGTTTCCCTAAGTGGCCTGTGTTCCTGTCCTGAATGGCCTTGGCTCCAACTCATCTTAGAAACACAAACAGCCCCTCAGCAGACCCAGAGGTACAAAGCATTTGTAAGCAAAATTGAAAGAGGATTGTTTGAACGAGTCCTCTATTTTCCGTCAGATCAGCCCTAACGTTCATCAATGACACATCTTGGGAATACAATGAGATTGAAAAAATTAACTTCATCTGCGTTGTCAGGTTAAGGATATTTTTGTGTTGGGGAAACAAACCAAAATCCACTTTCTGATAAGACTTTTCGCACAATCGCATTAAGTCTGCTCCCTACATCTCCTCTTTTAGTGACTTTAGGAAAGTCACCTGCAATATCTGAAACTTTGTCAACAGAATATCTCTTGAAAATGAGGGGCTGTGCAATGCATCCTGTAGATGTCACTAGAGGAATGAGTGTGTGTGGGAATACTCCTTCTGCTTGTTGTGATCTTGTAGGTGGTGGAATTGAGAATGCATCTTATGTCTAAATTTTGAGTGAGGTCATGATTTAAACCCCCTCTGAATTCCCAAATTTCCCCCCACTGAATGTCTCGATCGAGCAAATTTCCTATGCAGAAAGCACTACTTGGACAGAATGAAGCATATTGTGTTAGCTATACCCAGTCTTTGAAACTGGTGAGAACATGTTGGGGGTGTCGGTCTTCTGCCAGTTTTCAAATGTCAAATTTTTGTCTTTGGCATATGAGCCTGTCTTCATACTATGTAAGTTTCCTCTGCAACCTGAAATTCCTTCACAACTTCAGCTATCATGAAATGCATTCTAGCTGACATGAAGTTATGGCGAGACAAACATTCTTGTGAGACTGTCTCCTAGGTAGGATGCCCAGGGTTCCATAAGTTTTAGGATCTTCCACTCCTGGGAAGTATCATGTGTTCTGGAGGGTTGACATGATCCAAGATTTCGGTAGAGCACAGTACTCTGGGAAGAACTGTCTGTGTGTACTTGGAAAGGCCTTTTCACAAGTTTGGCCTAAGTAACCCAGTTTTTCTAGATCTGGCCATGTCCACATAGGGTATCCAAGGGAAGAAGCAAAGGATGCTGCTAGAAATCCTCTTGCAGTTTGTGTCCTTTTCAAACAAATGCATGCCATGTTTTGCACTTCAGGATAAGGGCCATGAGATACTCCGTTCTAGGGGATTGATGGCAAAAGCAGGGATTTTCATGTTTGGCCAGAGTTATCCCTCCATGTTGTGAAGGTAAATCTGGCAAAGTGACATTAAAACACCTCATCTCACCTGAGTCAACAGCAGATCTTTCACAAACTCTGAGGAATTCTGAATGTTTCATGCAGAGAAATCCCCTTCAGCGTTAGTTCAGGTGATATTCACTTTCTGTAAGTTCAGTATTTGGAGTAGTCTGATGTGGGCCAGTTTTCATTGCACTGCCTTGATGGGGACACATTGAATTTCAAGACTGGAAGTGAGACCATTTGCACATTCGGAAAGTCCTCTGTTCATCATCCAATGTAGATATTTTCTTTCAAATATTAGGAAGATTTCTGTAGGAAGAATAGCAAGAAAGAAAACAGCTTGGAAGGTAATACCTTCTTAATGAGTGCTTGGGTTCAATATATCCTATAAGAATTCTCAGTTTGTGATAAGGCATTTTTGAAGGAAATTCTCTCCATCACCTAGCATGCAATTCAGAGAAATCTGGCAGTTGTGAAAAGGCTGTGTGTAAGTGTCCCACTTGGTCTTGGCTCATATTCCACATGGAATTAAGTTTTTCTCTTTTGTTGAACTAACTTTATGAAACAAAGAGGCAGTGCAGAATGCCATTTGTAGGAGGGTCTCTATGAACTTCATCTGCATGCACGGGACCTTCCAGCAGGTTAGCTGCTCAAAATGAAAAGGGTAAGGTTGATTTCGGCCTTGTGCCTTTTTTGGAAAAGTGGGTTTCTGTGAATGGGAAACAAGCTTTTGTCTAGGTTCTGAAAATTTTTCTCTGAACATGATCTTGAGATGGCAAATTGAACCCAGCTTGAAACAGATCCTTGAGAGCATTGCAACAACAGTGGCAGAAGTGGGAGAATATCTCATCCAACCCAGCCTATTTTTCTGAATCTTAGGCATTCGTCCAACCCTGGGAATAAAGTGGAAAATGTGCAGCATCAACAAGGGTCTCCTCATGAGCACTGAGTTCCACGGTTCCCTAATATATTCTATGTCCCTGCCCTCAGAGACCTTGGCCCCAGATCTTCTTTGGTACAAAAACAGACCCGTGCTTGACACTGCTTACTGGAAACATCAGAATGAAAGTGCAAGGGAGGCTCTTTGAATGGGTCTTGAGTTTAGCTCACATCCACCAAAATTTGGCACTTGTCTCAAATTCTGTATACAAAGGTTGCAAGAATTATACCTCATCTGCACTGTCGTGATAATGGAGTGTTCATGTTGTTGGGAAACAAGCGTAACTTTGAGCTCTGATAGGACTTCTCACACTCTCACAGTAAATTAGCTCACTTCACCTCTGCTTCATGTGCCTTTAGGCAATTGCCGGCCAAGTTGGAAAATTTGCCGGCATGGTGTCTCCTGAGGAAAAGATGCTATGCAATGGATCTTGCTGGTTTTCATCACTAGAGGAAAGACTGTGTGTGGGAAATGTCCTTCTACCTTTTTGGGATCTCCAAGTTTAAGTGATTGAGAAACTAGCCTATGTCTTACTTGTGATTGTGACTGGGCATTCAAACACCCAGAGAATTCTGAATCTTTACCTCAGTAAATATGTTGATAGAGTAATTTTCCATTTGCTGAAAGGTCTACTTGGACAGGAGGAAGCACTTCATGTTAGATGAACCCTGTCTTACTTTTGACACTAAATTACAAGAAGTGAATTTCTGACAGCCCAGCTTTGAACATATTAGGCTGAAACACAGAAGGAAGTTTTCAGACTTCTACCACTTTTTGAATATGTGGATTCTCTCTTTAGCAAATGAGCCTATCACCGTGTTCTCTAAGATTTCACTGCTACATGCATTTATTTACTCATATTCAGCCATCATCGTATGCATTCACATTAGCATCAGTTGACGGCAAGATCAAGAATCATGTTCAAATATATCCCAGATAGGACGCTCATTCTGCCTCAGGATTTAAAAACTAATAAATCTGGGATAGACTTGGAGAGAGGTGAAGTTGACTTAATCCCATACTTTGGAATTGCAGAGTTTTGCCAAAAAGTAAGAATAGTCCATTAGTATTCTAATGGGCTTCTACTCAAGATCATCTTTAGAACATCAGATTTTCTGTGATCTTCACTGTCCACAGAGAGAATCCAAGGTAAAGTGCAAAGAATCGTCTTTAGAAAGTCACCTTCAGTTCATTTCATCAGCACAAAAAAGCATCAATTATGGATCTTCTGGGGAACAGAAGGGAATTGGGAAATTCCCTTCTTGGGAATAGATTATAAAAGCAGGGATTCCATGTTTGGCTTGAAGTTCCCTGAGTGTTATGAAAATACATCTAAGAAGGTGGCATTAAGGACCACATTTCAGCTAAGCCAAAAGCAGCTCTTTGTATAGCTATAAGGAATGCTATATTATTTTTGTGAAGAAACCCTCTTCAGCATTCCTTTAGGTGAAATTCTCTTTCAAAAATGTCCCTCTTTCTAAGGAATATGTTGTGGGCCCATTTCCATTGCACTGGTTCTTCAGGGACACATTAACTTTCAGGGACAGAAGTGAGCCCATCTGCACATTCCTATAGACCTCTGTTATTCATCAAAATCAGATAATTTACTTCAGCTCTCATGAACTTTTCTTTAGGAAGAATATCACAAAAGGAGAGAGCTTAGAGTACTCTTTCCTAAGTGAGACGTGCTTCTGTTCATTATACCCTGTAAAAGTTCTCAATTTTGTAGAAGTCACGATTGATGATAAGTTGCCCCATCTTCTTCGTTGCAAGACATATTATTTAGGCATTTGGGAACAGTATCTATTTCATTGTTCCACAAATCATTGGCCCCTACTGCACATGGAATCACTGTTTTCACAGATTTTGAAGTGTCTTTTCAAAAGTGAGGAAAACTGTGGAAATCTGTTTAATGGAAAACATCTGTGACTCTTGGCTACATGCATGGAATCTTCCAACCTGTTCCCTTATGGAAATGAAACGGGTAAGGATGAATTCAGCCTTATGCCTTCATGGGGGAAAAAGGTTTCTGTGACTTGGAAAGAAGGCTATATATGGGTTCTGAAACATTTTTTCTCAACTTTGTCCAAGACATCAAATTGAAACCAGCTTGACAATGTTCCAGGACAGCATGCAATGAGATGTGATAGATGTGGGACAATTTCTCTCTCTACCCAGCTTCTTGTGCAAAATCTTAGACAATAATTGAACTCTTGGAACCAAATTGAATAAGTGGATCAACTTTGCAGGACTCAGGGGTGCCCTGAGTTTCCACGCTTTCACTAAGTGTCCTGAATTTCTGTCCTTAAACCCTTTGGCCTCAACTCATCTTAGAATCACAAACAGCCACTCAGAAGACCCAGCTGTTATGAAGCATTCTAAGCAAAATGGAAAGATGATTGCTTGAAAGAGTCTTCTGATTTCCGTCTGATCTGCCCTAAGTTTACCGGGTGACACAACTTGGGAATAAATTGAGATTGAAAAAATTAACTTTATCTGCATTGTCGGGCTAAGGAAATTTTGATGTTGGGGAAAAAAACCAAAATCCACGTTGTGATAAGCCTTTTCGCACAGCCGCATTAAATCTGCCCCCTTCATCTCCTCTTTTACTTTCTTTAGGAAAGTCACTTGCGATGTATTAAACTTTGTCAACAGAACGTCTTTTGAAAATGAGGGGATGTGCAATGCATCTTGCAGTTGTCACTAGAAGAAAGAGTGTGTGTTGGGAACCTCCTTCTGCTTCGCTGGGATCATGTAGGTAATGGGATTGAGAACTCATCCTATGTCAAAGTTTTGAGTTAGGTCATGAT
Organism: Camelus ferus; assembly: GCF_009834535.1. NCBI lineage: Eukaryota > Metazoa > Chordata > Mammalia > Artiodactyla > Camelidae > Camelus > Camelus ferus. The sequence continues at coordinate 30,045,627 of NC_045721.1, forward strand.
CAAAACCCCTCTGAATTCCCAAATTTCCCCCACTGAACACTTGATCGAGCATAGTTAGATATGTGGAAAAGGCTACTTGGACAGAATGAAGCCCATCGTGTTAGCTGCATCCAGTCTTGGAAACACGTGAACAAATGTTGGCGGTTCCGTTCTTTGCCAGTTTTCAAATGTGAGTCTTTTTGCCTTTGGTGTCTGAGCCTGTCTTCATGTTCCATAAATTTTCAAGGCAACCTGAATTTTGTTCCGCATCTTCAGCCATCTTGATATTAATTCTAGCTGTCATGAAATTATGATGAAACAGACTTGTGAGACTGTCTCCTCGGTAGGGGGTCCTGTGTTCATTATTTTTTATGATCTTTCACTCTTGGGAAACATTATGTGGTCGGATGATTTGCTGTGATCCAAGAATTTGGTAAAGCACAGCACCCTGGGAAGGCCTGTCCATGCATACGTGGAAAAGAATTTGCAGAAGATTCGTCTCAGTACCCCAGCTTCTCAAGTTCTTGCTATGTCCACATAGGTCATCCAAGCAAAGAAGCAAAGAATGCTGATAGCAATCCTCTTGAAATTTGTGTCCTCTTCAAACAAGTATTTCCCGTGTTTTGCACTTCAGTATGAGAAGGGGGGTGGGATAGTCCCTTCTAGGGAATTGATGACAAAAGCATGGATTTTCATATTTGGACAGAGATATCCCTCAATTTTGTAAAGGTTCATCTGGCTAAATGACATTAAAATACCTCATCTCACCTGAGTCAACAGCAGCTACTTTCAAAACATATGAGGAATTCTAAATAATTCGTGCAGAGAATTCCTCTTCAATGTTAGTTCCCTAATGTTAGGTCATACTCAGTTTCTCTAAGTTCACTATTTGGAGGAGTCCAACATAGGCCAGTATTCATTGCACTGCCTTGATAGGGACACATTGACTATCAAGTTTGGAAATGAGGCCATTTGCACATTCAGTAAGGCATCTGTTCATCATCCAATGTAGATATTTTCTTTCAAGTGTTATGATAATTTTTGTAGGAAGAATAGCAAGAAAGAAAGCAGCTTGGAAGGTAATATCTCCTAAATGAGTGCTTGGGTTCAATATATCCTATTAGAATTCTCAATTTGGGATAAGGCATTTTTAAAGGAAATTTTCTCCATCACCTTGTTTGCAAGTCAGAGAATTCTGGCAGTTTTGAAAAGGCTGTGTGTCAGTGTCCCACTTGGTCTTGGCTCGTATTCCACATGGAATCACAGTTTGGTCTTTTGGTGAACTAACTTTATGAAACAGAGAGAGAATGCGGAATGCCATTTGTAGGAGATTATCTATGAATATCATCTGATTGCACGGGACATTCCAGCAGGTTAGATGCTCAAAATGAAAAGGGTAATGATGATTTCTCTCTTGTGCCTTTTCAGGAGAGATGGGTTTCTGTGAATGGGAAACAATCTTTTGTATCGCTTCTGAAACAGTTTCACTGAACATGATCTTGAGATGTCAAATTGAACCCAGCTTGAAACAGTTCCTTGAGAGCATTGCAACAGCTGTGGCAGAAGTGTGAGAATAACTTTCTACCCAGGTTATTTTTCTGAATCTTAGGCAATCGTCCAAACCTGGGAATGAAGTGGAAATTGTGCAGCAACATCGTGGGTCTTGTCTTGAGCACTGATTTCCACAGTTTCCCAAATTACTCTATATTCCTGCCCTCATCAACCTTGGCCCCAGTTCATCTTAGAAACAACAATAGACCCACACTTGACACTGCTTACTGGAAGCATCTGAATGAAAGTGCAAGGAAGATTCTTTGAATGGGACTAGTATTTTAGCTCACATACACTGAAATTTGGCACTTGAGTCATAATGTGAATACAATGAGTGCAGGAAAATAATCCTCTTCTGTGCAGTTATGATAATGGAGTGTTCATGTTTTTGGGAATCAAGCATAACTACGAGCTCTGATAGGACTTCTCACTGTCTTGCAGTAACATTGCTCACTTCAACTCTGCTTCAGATGACTTCAGGTGACTTCAGGTGACTTTAGACAATTGCCTGCCAAGATTGTAATTTTTCTGGCAGGATGTCTCCTGAGGAAAAAATTCTGTGCAATGGACCTTGCTGGTTTTTATCCCTAGAGGAAATATTGTGTGTGGAAATTTCCTTCTAACTTGGTGGGATCTAACAGTTTGAGTCATTGAGAAACTAATCTATGTCTTACTTTTAATTGGGGCTGGGCATTAAAGCACCCAGTGAAATCTAAATGTTTACTTCTCTGAAAGTGTTGATAGAGAAATTTTCCTTTGCTTAAAAGACTACTTGCACAGGAGGAAGCATTTCTTATTAGATGAACCAGTTTTAACTTTGCACTAATTTACAAGAAGTGAATTTCCCACAGTGCTTCTTTGCCCATATTAGGCTGAAACACATGAGGAAATTTTCAGTCTTCTTCCACTTTTTGAATATGTGGATTCTCTCTTTTGCACATGAGCCTATCACCATGTTCTGTAAGATTTCACTGCTACCTGCGTTTGGTTCCTCAACTTCAGCTATCTTCTTATGCATTCTATTTAGCATCAGTTGATGGCAACATCAACAATCGTGTTAAAATATCTCCTAGATAGGACGCTCTGTGCACCTCAGGTTTTAAAAACTTGTAAATATGGGATACACTTGGAGAGAGGTGAAGTTGACTTTATCTGACTCTTTGGAATCACAGGGTTTTGCCTAAGGGGAAGAACGGTCCATCGGTATTCTGAAGGGCTTCTACTGAAGATCGTCTTTAGTACATCAGCTTTTCCATGCTGTTCACTGTCAAAAGAGAGAATCAAAAGAAATTTGCATAGAATGGTCTTTAGAATTCTTCTTCAGTTCATATCAGTGGCACAGAAATACTTCAAATATGCTTCTTTTGGGGAAAAGAAAGGAATTGGGAAATTCCTTTCTTGGGGACTGATGTTAAAATCACTGATTCCATGTTTGGCCCAGGTTCCCTGAGTGTTATGAATGTACATCTCAGAAGGTGACATTATGGACAGCATTTCAGCTCAGCCAAAAGCAGCTCTTGGTTTAGCTATTAAGAATGCTGAATTATTGTTTCCAAGAAACCATCTTCAGCATTTATGTGAAATTTGCTTTCAAAAACGTCCTTGTTTTTAGGAACATGGTGTGGGCCCATTTTCACTGCACTGGCTCTTCGGGGACACATTAATTTTCAGGGACAGAAGTGAGCCCATCTGCACATTCATATAGGCCTCTGTTTTTCATCGAAATCAGATAATTTACTTCAGCTTTCATGAACTTTTCTTTAAGAAGAATAGCACAAAACGACACAGCTTAGAGTACTCTCTCCAAAGCGAGTTGTTCTTTGGTTCAATATACCCTATAACAATTCTCAATTTTGTAGAGAGCATGTTTTAAGATAATTCACCCCATCTGCTTCATTGCAAGATATTTTATTTATGCATTTCGGAACCGTGTCTATTTCATTGTTCCACATATTTTTTCCCATAATGAACATGGAATCATGGTTTTCTCAGATATTGAAATGTCTTCTCAAAAGTGAGGAAAACTGTGGCAATCCGTTTGCTGGAAAGCCTCTATGACCCTTGGCTACGTGCATGGAATCTTCCAAAATGTTCCCTTATGGAAATGAAATGGGTAAGGATGAATTCTGCCTTGTGCCGTCATGGGGGAAAATGGTTTCTGTGACTTGGAATGAAGCCCATATCCCGGTTCTTAAACAATTTCTCTCAACTTTGTCTCTAGTCATCAAATTGAGCCCAGCATGAAAATGTCCTGGGACAACATGCCATGAGAGTTGATATATGTGGTGGGATATCTCTCCCTACCCAGCCTCTTGTGCCAAATCTTAGACAATCATGCACTCTTGGGACTAAGTTGGAAAAGTGGATCAACTTTGCAGGCCTCAGGGGAGCCCTGAATTTTGACGGTTTTCTTAAGTGTCCTGAGTTCCTGTCCTAAACGGCCTTGGCTCCAACTCATCTTAGAAACACAAACAGCCCCTCAGCAGACCCAGCGGTTATGAAGCATTCTAAGCATAATGGAAAGAAGAATGTTTGAATGGGTCTTCTAATTTCTTTCAAATCAACAATAATGTTCCAGGATGATGCATCTTGGGAGTACAATGAGATTGAAAAATTTAACTTCATCTGCATTGTCAGGCTAAGGAAATTTCTGTGTTGGGGAAACAAAACAAAATCCACTTTCTGATAAGCCTTTTCACACAATCTCATTAATTCCAGCTCCCTTTATCTCCTCTTTAAATTTCTTTAGAAATTTCACATGCGATGTCTTAAATTTTGTCCACAGAATGTCTCTTGAAAATGAGGGGCTGTGCAATGCATCTTTTAGTTGTCACTAGAGGAATGAGTGTGTGTGGGAAACCTCCTTCTGCCTTGTTTGGATCCTGTAGGTGGTGGGATTGAGAACCCATCCTATGTCTGAGTATTGAGTGAGGTCATAAATCTAAACCACTGTGATTTCCCAAAATTTCCCCCACTGAACGTCTTGATTGAGCAAATTTCCATATGTGGAAAGAGCTACTTGGACAGAATGAAGCACATTGTATTAGCTGCACCCAGTCTTGGAAACCTGTGAGCACATGATGGGGGTTTCTCTCTTCTGCCACTTTTCAAACATGAGGATTTGTCTTTGGTGAATGAGTCTGTCTTCATGTTCCATAAGTTTTCCCTGCAACCTGAATTTCCTTCCACAAATTCAGCCATCTTGAAATGAATTCTAGCTGGCAGGAAGTTATGGAGACTCAAACGTTCTTGTGAGACTATCTCCTAGGTAGGACGCCCAGTGTTCCATAGGTTTTATGATCTTTACTCTTGGGTAACAATATGTGGTTGGGTGAGTTGAAGTGATCCAAGATTTCATTAGAGCACAGCACCCTGGAAAGCACTGTCCATGCATACTTGGAAAGGCCTTTTCATAAGTTTGGCCTCAGTACCCCAGCTTCCCCAGATCTTGCCATGTCCACACAGGGCATCCAACTGTAGAAGCAAAAATGCTGCTAGCAATATTCTTGCAATTTGTGTCCTCTTCAAACAAATGTTTGCCGTGTTTTGCACTTCAGGATGAGAAGGACCGTGGGATACTCCTTTCTAGGTAATTGATGGAAAAAGCAGGGATTTTCATGTTTGTCCAGAGTTACCCTCCATGTTGTGAAGTTTCATCTGGCAAAGTGACATTAGAACACCTCATTTTATCTGAGTCAACAGCAGGTCTTTCAAAATATATGAGGAATTATGGATAATTTGTACAGAGATATCCACTTCAGCGTTAGTTCTGGTGATATTCACTTTCTGTAATTTCACTATTTGGAGGAGTCCAACATGGGCCAGTTTTCATTGCACTCCCTTGATGGGGACACATTGAATATCAAGGATGGAAGTGAGCCCATTTGCACATTTAGAAAGGCCTCTGTTCATCATCCAATGTAGATATTTTCTTTCAAGTGTTATGAAGATTTCTGTAGGAAGAATTGCATAAAACAGCTTGGAAGGTAATATCTCCTAAATGAGTGCTTGGATTCAATATATCCTATAAGAATTCCTAATTTGGGATAAGGCATTTCTGAAGGAAAATCTCTTCCATCACCTAGCATGCAAGTCAGAGAATTCTGGCAGTTTTGAAAAGGCTGTGTGTCAGTGTCCCACTTGGTCTTGTCTGGTATTCCACATAGAATGACCATTTTCCCTTTGTTGAACTAAGTTTATGAAAGAGAGAGAGAATGTGGATTTCCATTTGTAGGAGAGTCTCTATGAACTTCATCTGCATGCAAGGGACCTTCCATCATGTTAGTTGCTCAAAATGAAATGGGTAATGATGATTTCTGTCTTGTGCCTTTTCAGGAATAATGGGTTTCTGTGAATGAGAAACAAGCTTTTGTCTCGGTTCTGAGACAGTTCCTCTGACCATGGTCTTGAAATGTGGAATTGAACCCAGCTTGAAACAGTTGTTGAGAATATTGGAACAACAGTGGCCAAATTTGGAGAATATCTCTTCCTACCCAGCTTATTTTCCCAAATCTTAGGCCGTCATCCAACCCTGGGAATGAAGCTGAAAATGTGCAGCAAGTATGTGGGTCTCTTCATGAACACTGATTTCCATGGTTTCCCAAATATTGTATGGTCCTGCCCTCAGCAACGTTGGCCCCAGCTCCTCTTTGGAACAACAACAGACCCGCACTTGACACTGCTTACTGGAAGCATCCGAATGAAGTTGCAAGAAGATTCTTTGAATGGGTCTTTTATTTAAGCTCACATCCAGCCAAATTTAGCACCTGACTCATACTGGGAATGCAATGAGTTTGAAAAATATCCCTCATCTGCTGGTGTTGTGATAAACGAGTGTTTGTGTTGCTGGGAAGCAAACCTAAGTACGAGCTCTGATAGGCTTTCTCACCCTTTCGCAGTAAGTTAGCTCACTTCACCTCTGCTTTGGTTGCCTTTAGGCATTTGCCGGCCAAGTTGAAGACATTGCCAGCAGGTTGTCCTTTGAGGAAGTGTTGCTGTGCAATGCATCTTGGTTGTTTTTGTCATTAGAGGAAAGATAGTGTGTGTTAAACTTCTGTCTAACTTGGTGGGATCTCCAAGTTGGGGTGATTGAGGAACTGACCTATGTCTTAATTGTGATAGGGCTGGGCATTCAAATACCCAGTGAAATCTCAATGTTCACCTCACTGAACATGTCAATCGAGCAATTTTCCACTTGCTGAAAGGACTACTTGGACAGGAGGAAGCACTTCGTTTAGATGAACCCAGTCTTACTTTTGCCACTATTTCACAAGAAGGGAAATTCTCATAGCCCTTCTTTCCCAAAATATGCTCAAAGACATGAGGAAATTATCAGTATTCTGCCACTTTTAAAATATGTGACTTCTCTCTTTGGCACTTGAGCATATCACCATATTCTTTAAGATTTCTCTGCAACCTGCCTTTCATTCCACAAATTAAGCCATTTTGAAATGCATTCTAGGTGGCATGAAGTTATGGATATGCAAAGATCCTTGTGAGACTTTCTCCTAGATAGGATGACCTGTGTTTCACAGATTTTACTATCTTCCATCCTTTGGAAACAATTTGCGGTCGGGCAAGTGGATGTAATCCAAGGTTTTGGTAGAGCACATCACACTGGCAAGGTCTGTCCGTGTGTACTTGGAAAGGTCTTTTCGAAGTTCTGCCTCAGTACCCCAGCTTTTCCAGATTTTGCAATGTTCATTGTAGGCACCCAAGGGAAGAAGCAAGTAATGCTACTAGCAATCATTTTGCAATTTGGGTCCGCTTCAAATGAATGCTTGCCCTGAGTTTCATTTCAGGAAAAGAAGGGCCGTGTGATAATCCCTTCTTGGGAATTGATTGCAAAAGTGTGTATTTTCATGTTTGGCCTGAGCTACCCCTTCAATTTGTGAAAGTACATCTGGCAAAGTGACATTAAAGCACCTCATCTCAGCTGAGTCAGAGCAGGTCTTTCAAAATCTATGAGGAATGCTGGTGGTCTTGTGCAGAGAACACCTCTTCAGCATTATTTCAGATGAATTTAAAGTTCTGTAACTTCCCTATTTATAGGCTTATGACCGTGGGCCAGTTTTAATTACACTGCCTTGTTGGGGACATATTTATCTTCAAGGACTGAAATGAGCCCATCTTTACTTTCAAAGGACCTCTGTTCATCATCCAACATATACATTTCTCTTCAGCTTTTATGAAGATTTCTGTATGAAGATTAGCAAGGAAGAAGACAACTTGGAGTGTAACTTCTACTAAATGAATGCCTGAGTTCAATATATCCTATAACAATTCTCAATTTTGGATAAGGCATGTTTGAAGGAAATTCACTACATCAACTTTTTGCAAGTCAGAGATTTCTGCCAGTTGGGAAACAGCTGTATGTCATTGTTCCAGAATGTCTTGGCTCTTATTCCACATGGAATCACAGTCTTTCCCTTATGTTCAACTAACATTATGAAAGAGAGACTAAATGCAGAGAGCCATTTGTAGGAGAGTCTCTACGAACTTTGGCTACATGCACGGGACAGTCCAACATGTTTGCTGCTCGAAATGGAATGGGTAAGGATGATTTCTGTCTAGTGCCTTTTTGGGAAAAATTGGTTTCTGTGAATGGGAAAGAAGCCTATGTCTCAGTTCTGAAGCAGTTTCTCTAAACATGATCTTGATTTGTCCAATTGAACCCAGCTTGGAAAGGTTTTTGGAGAGCATTCCAACAACGGTGGCTGAATTGGGAGAAGATCTCTCCCTACCCATCTTATTGATCCAAATCTCAGACAATCGTCCCACCTGGGAATCTAGCAGGAAATATGCTACAACCTCTCAGGTCTTATTGTGAGCACTGATTTCCATGGTTTCCCAAATAAATATATGTTTCTGCCATGAAGGATCTGGGCGCCAGGTCTTCTTTGGCAGAGCCACAACAGCTCACTTGACACTGCTTACTGGAAACATCCAAATAATGGTGCAAAGAAGATTGTTTGAATCGATCTTGTACTTTCACTCACATCAACCCAAACTTTGGCACTTGGCTTATACTGGGAATACAATGAGTGCGGGCAATGTCCCTCATCTGCGCAGTCATGAAAATGGATTGTTTGTGAGGTTGGGAATCAAGCATAACTACGAGTACTGATATGCTTTCTGAGACTCTCGCAGTGAGGTAGGTCACTTCATTTCTGCCTCGGTTGTCTTTATGCAATTGCTCGTGAATTTGGAAATATTGCCAACAGACTGTCTCTTAAGGAAGAGGTTTTGAGCAATGTATCTTGTTGGTTTTTGTCACTAGAGGAAAGATTGTGTGTGGGAAAGTTCCTTCTGCCTTTTTGGGATCACCAAGTTTGAGGGATTGAGAAACAATCCTATGTCTTACTAGTGATTGAGGCTGTGAATTCAAACCCCCAGGGAAATCTACATGTTCAACTCGCTGAACATGCTGATCAAGCAAATTACCACTTGCTGAAAGGACTACATGGACAGGAGAAAGCACTTCATGTTACATGCACCCTGTCTTACTTTTGCCACTAACACACAAGAATGGAATCTCCTGCAGCCCTTCTTTTCCCACTTTAGGCTCAAACACATGAGGAATTTTTCAGTCATCTTCCACTTTTTAAATATGTGGCTTCTCTCCTTTGCACTCGAGCCTATCACCATATTCTGAAAGATTTCACTGATACCTTCCTTTCATTCCTCAACTTCAGCCATCTTCTAATGCATTCTGTTTAGCATAAGTTGATGGTGAGTTCAAGAATCGTGTGAAAACTTCTCTTAGGACGATCTGTGCACCTCAGATTTTAAAATCTTGCAAATCTGTGGTACACATCAGGAGAGGTTAAATTAACATTATACTAGACTTTGGAAGTGCAGAGTTTTGCCTAAGGGGAAGAACGGTCCATCCATACTCTGAGAGAGTGCTGCTAAAGTTCATTCTTAGTACATCATCTGCTCTTTGATCTTCACTGTCCACAGATAGAATCCAAGGAAAAGCACAAAGAATGCTCTTTAGGAAGTCATCTTCAGTTCATATCAGTTGCACACAAATGCTTCTCATGGTAATTTTCAGGAACAGAAGTGATTTGGGAAATTCCCTTCTTGGGAATTGATGAGATAAGCAGGGATTTCCACGTTTGGCCTGAGGTTCCCTGCATATAATGAAGGTACATATGGGAAGGTGACATTAAGGATTGTATTTCAGCTCAGTCAACAGCAGCTCTTTGGAAAGCTATTAGGATTGATGAATTATTGGTGCAGGGAAACCCTCTTCAGTGTTAATTTAGGGGAAATTCACCCTCAGAAAAGTCCCTACTTGGAGGAATATGATGTGGGACAATTTTCACTGCACTTCCTCATTGGGGACACATTGGTTTCAGGGACGGAAGTGAGCCCATCTGCACATTCTCATAGGCCTCTATTCTTCATCAAACTCAGATAACTTACTTCAGCTCTCATGAGCTGTTTTGTAGGAATAATATCTAAAAAATTCTGTAATATCTTATATCACAGCTTTGTGAGAACTCTCTCCTGAATGGGTCGTGCTTTGGTTCAATATGTCCTGTAACAGTTCTCAATTTTGGAGAAGGCAAGTTTGAAGAAATTAGCCCCATCTACTTCATTGCAAGACAGACTTTTAGGCATTTGAGAAACGGGTCTATTTCAGTGGTCAACAAAACTTTGTCTTCTCCTGCACATGGAATCACGATTTTCTCAGATGTTGAACTGCCTTTACAAAAGTGAGAAAATCTGTGGCAAGCCGTTTGCAGGAAAGTCTCTGTGACCTTCTCCTACATGCATGGAATCTTCCAACATGTTACTGTATGGAAATGAAAGTGGTAAGGATGATTTTTCCTTGTGCCGTCATGGGGAAAACACTTTCAGTGATATGTAAATAAGTCAATATCCCAGTTCTGAAACAATTTCTTTCAATTTTGTCTCAAGATATCAAATTGAACCAAGCTTGTAAATGTTCCTTGACAGCATGCCAAGATATGTGATATAAGTGGGAGAAGATGTCTCCCTACCCATATGATTGTGCAGATTCTAAGACAATCATTCCTCTTTGGAAACCAAATGGAAAAGATGGAGCAACTTCCCAGGCCTCAGGGGAGCGCTGAGTTTCCATGGGTTCCCTAAGTATCCCGTGTTCCTGTCCTGAACAGCCTTGGTTCCAACTCATCATAGAAACACAAACAGCCCCTCAGAAAACCCAGGTGTTATGAAGTATTCTATACAAGTTGGAAAGTTGATTATTGGAACGGGTGTCCTAATTTCCAACAGATCAACCCTAAAGTTCACAGATGATGCATTTTGGGAATACAATGAGTGTGAAATATTTCTTCCTTCTGCATTGTCAGGTTAAGAGAATTGTTGTGCTGGGTAAGCAAGCCAGAATCCAAGTACTGATAGGCCTTCTCACACAATCGCATTACATCCACTCCATTCATCTCCTCTTTTAGTGTCTTTAGGACTGTCACCTTCAAAGTTGGAGAGTTGGTTGACAGAATGACTCTTGAACATGAGGGGCTGTGCAATGCATCTTGTAGGTATTTGTCACTAGAGAAAGAGTGTGTGTGCAAAACATCCTTCTGCCCTGTAGGGATCAGGTAAGTGGTGGGATTGAGGACCCATCCTATGTCTAACTTGTGAGTGAGGCCATGAATTAAAACCCCTGTGAATTCTCAAAGTTTCCCCCTATGAATATCTCCATCAAGCAGATTTCCACATGCTGGTAGGACAACTTGGACAGAATGAAGCACTTTGTTTTTCCTGCACCCAGTCTTGGAAACCTGTTCCCATGTTGGAATAGGACACATGGAAGTTTTCATTCTTATTGAAATTTTCAAATGTGAGATCTTTTTCTTTGGCATACAAGCCTGTCTTCATGTTCTGTAAGATTTCACTGCAACCTGACTTTCCTTTCTCAACTTCAGCCTTCTTCAAATTCATTCTACCTGGCATGAAGTGATGGTGAGACAAAGATCCTTGAGAGACTATTTCTTAGATAGGACACCCTATTTTCCACAGGTTTTAGGGAACCTTTCACTCTAGGGAAACAATTTGTGGTCGGGTGAGCTGACATGATCCAAGATTTTAGTAGAGCACAGCATGCTGTCAATTACTGCCTATGAGTACTTGAAAGGCATTTACACGAGTTCGGCCTCAGTACCCCAGCTTCTCCAGATCTTGCAATGTCCACAGAAGGCATCCAGGGGAAGAAGCAAAGGATGCTGCTAACAATCCTCTTGCAATTCTTATCAGCTTGAAACAAATGCTTGCCCTGTGTTTCATTTGGGGAATAGAAGGGCAGTGGTATACTCATTTCTTGGGAAATGGTGGCAAAATCTGGGATTTGCATGTTTGGCTTGAAGTCCCCTAAATGTTATGAGGGTACCTCTGGGAAGGTGTCATTAAGCACCGCATTTCAGCTCAGCCAACAGCAGCTCTTTGGAAATCTATTAGGAAAGATAATTATTGATGCAAAGAAACCCTCTTCAGTGTTACTGTAGGGGAAATTCACCTTCAGTAAAGTCCCTACTTGGAGGAATAAAATGTGGGATAATTTTTAATGTACTTCCTCATCGGGGACACATTGGTTTTCAGGGATGGAAGTGAGCCCATCTGCACCTTCTCATAGGCTTCTGTTCTTCATTTAACTCAGATAATTTACTTCAGCTCTCTTGAATTTTTCTGTATGAATAATAGCACAAAAGAATACAGCTTTGAATGTACTCCCTCCTAAACATGTCGTGCTTTGGTTCAATATATCCTTTAACAGTTCTCAATTTTGTAGAAGGCACGTTTGAAGAAAATTAGCCCCATCTACTTCATTACATGACATAGAATTTAGGCATTTGGGAAATGGGTCTATTCAAGTGGTCATAATAACTAAACCTCTACTGCACATGGAATCTCAGTTTTCTCAGATGTTGATCTGCTTTTAGAAAAGTGAGTAAATCTGTGGCAGCCATTTCCAGGATAGTCTCTGTGACCTACACCTACATGCATGGAATCTTCCAACATGATACCTTATGGAAATGGAGCATGTAAGGATGATTTCTGCCTTCTGCCATCATGGGAAAACACTTACTGTGACTTGGAAAGAATCCTATATCCCAGTTGTGAAGCAATTTCTCTCAACTTTGTCTTGAGTTATCAAATATAACCCAGCTTGAAAATGTTCCTGGGCAGCATGACATGAGAAGTGTTAGAAATGGAAGATCTCTCCCTACCCACCTTCTTGTGCCAAATCTTAGACAATCATTCCACTCTGGGAACCAAACGGAAAAGATGGAGAAACTTCACAGGCCTCAGTGGAGCCCTGAGTTTCCACATTTTCCCTAAGTAGCCTGTGTTCCTGTTCTGAATGGACTTGACTCCAACTCATCATAGAAACACAAATAGCCACTCAGCAGACACAGCTGTTGCATATGAAGCATTCATAGCAAGGTTGGAAGAGGATTGTTTGAACGGGTCTTCTAATTTGCAGCAGATCAACCTTAACGTCACAGATGATGCAGCTTGGGAATACAATGAGTGCAAAAAATTTCCTTCACCTACGGTGTTGGGATAAGAGAATTTTTGTGTTGGGGAAATGAGCCAAAATCCAAGTTCTGATAGGCCATCTCACACACTCGCATTGAGTCTGCTCTCTTCATCTCCTTTTGTATTGTCTTTAGGAAATTCACCTGCGAACATGGAAACTTGTCGACGGAATGTCTCTTGAAAATGAGGGGCTGTGCAATGCAACTTTTAGGTATTTGTCACTAGAGGAAAGAGTGTGTGTGGGAAACCTCCTTCTTCCTTGTTCGGATCACATAAGTGGTGGGATTGAGGACCCATCCTACATCTAACTTGTGATTGAGGCCACACATTAAAACACACTGTGAATTCGCAAGATCTCCCCACTTAACATCTCGTTCAAGCAAATTTCCACTTGCTGAAAGGACTACTTGGACAGAATGAAACACTTTGTGTTAGCTGCACCCAATCTTGGAAACCTGTTCCCATCTTGGAATTGAGCATATGTGGGAGTTTTCAGTCTTCTGCCATTTTTCAAATGTGAGTCAGCTGTCTTTGGATTATGAGCCTGTCTTCACATTCCATAAGATTTCACTGCAACCTGACTTTACTTCCTCAACTTCAGCCATCTTGAAATGCATTCTAGGTGGCATGAAATTATGGTGAGACAAAGATTCTTGTGAGAGTATATCCTAGATAGGATGCCCTGTGTTCCACATGTTTTAGAATCTTTCACTCTTGGGAAAGAATTTGGGGTCAGGTGAGTTGACATGATCCAAGCTTTTGGTACAGCAAGCACAATGGCAAGTACTGTTCATGCGTACTTGGAAAGGCCTTTTCACAAGTTTATCCTCTGTATCCCAGCTTCTCCATGTTTTGCAATGTCCACAGAAGGCATTCAAGGGAAGAAGCAAAGAATGCTGCTAGCAGTCCTCTTGCAATTTGGGTCCACTTCAAATAAATGCATTTCTTGAGTTTCATTTCAGGAAAAGAATGGCCATGGGATAATCCCTTCTTGGGAATTGATGGCAAAAGCAGGGATTTTCATATATGGCCTGAGGTGCCCCTCCATTTTGTGAAGGTTCATCTGGCAAGGTGACATTGAGGCACCTCATCTCAGCTGAGTCAACACCAGCTCTTTCAAAATCTATGAGGAATGCTGAATGTTAGGTGCAGAGAATCCTTCTTCAGTGTTATTTCAGGTGAAATTCACCTTCTGTAATTTCCCTATTTGGAGGCATACGACATGGACCAGTTTTCATAGCACTGCATTGTTGGGAACACATTGAGCTTCAAGGATGGAAGTGAGCACATTTGTACATTCAGAAATGCCTCTGTTCATCATCCAATGTATATAGTTCTTTTCAGCCTTTATGAAGACTTTTGTAGGAAGATTAGCAAGAAAGAAGACAGATTGGAGGGTAACCCCTCCTTAATGAGTGCTTGAGTTCAATATATCCTATAACAATTATCAATTTTGGATAAGGCATGTTTGAAGGAAATTCACTCCTTCACTTTTTTTGCAAGTCAGAGATTTCTGGCAGTTGGAAATGGCTGTTTTTAGTGTTCCACAATGTCCTGGCTCCTATTCCACATGGAATCACAGTTTTTCTCTTATGTTGAATTAACTTTATGAAACAGAGAGGGAATGTGGAAAGCCATTTGTAGGAGAATCTACATCCTTTGGCTACATGCATGAGACATTCCAACATGTTCATTGCTCGAAATGAAATGGGTAAGGTGATATCTGTCTAGTGCATTATTTGGAAAGATGGGTTTCTGTGAATGTGAAAGAAGCCTATGTCTCAGTTCTGAAGCAGTTTCTCTAAACATGATCTTGATTTGTCCAATTGAACCCAGGCTGAAAAGGATTTTGGAGAGTATGCCAACAACAGTGGCTGAATTGGGAGAAGATCTCTTCATACCCAGCTTATTGATCCAAATCTCAGCAATCGTCCCACTCTGGGAATCAAGTGGAAAATATGCAACAATCTTGCAGGCCTCATCATGAGCAATGATTTCCAGTTTCCCCAAAAAATA
This sequence comes from Camelus ferus, assembly GCF_009834535.1. Classification (NCBI taxonomy): domain Eukaryota; kingdom Metazoa; phylum Chordata; class Mammalia; order Artiodactyla; family Camelidae; genus Camelus; species Camelus ferus. Next base: position 30,060,705 of record NC_045721.1, read on the forward strand.
TATGTTCCTGCCATGAAGGAGCTGGGCGCCAGGTCCTCTTTGGCAGAGCGACATCCCCTCACTAGACACTGCTTACTGTAAGCACCCAAATGAAAGTGCAAAGAAGATTGTTTGAATGGGTCTTGTAATTACGCCCACATCAACCCAAACGTTGGCACTTGACTCATACTGGGAATAAAATGAGTGCAGTCAATGGCCCTCATCTGCACTGTCATGAACATGGACTGTTTGTGAGTTTGGGAATCAGGCATAACTACAAGCTCAGATATGCTTTCTAACACTCTCGCAGTGAGGTAGATCACTTCATCTCTGCCTCGGTTGTATTTAGACAATTGCTCACTAAGTTGGAAACATTTCTGTCAGGTTGTCTCTTAAGGAAGAGGTACTGTGCAATGCATCTTGTTGGTTTTTGTCACTAGAGGAAAGACTGTGTGTGGGAAACACCCTTCTGCCTTGTTGGGATCTCAAGTTTGGGGGATTCAGAAACAATCCTATGTCTTACTAGTGATTGAGGCTGTGCATTGAAACCCTCAGGGAAATCTCCATGTTCAACTCACTGAACGTCTCGATCAAGCAAATTTTCACTTGCTGAAAGGACTACATGGACAGGAGAAACCACTTTCTTTTAGATGCACCCAGTCTTCCTTTTGCCACTAATTCACAAGGAGGGAATCTCCCACAGCCCTTCTTTTCCCTCTTTAGGCTCAAACACATGAGGAATTTTTCAATCTTCTGCCATTTTTTAAATATGTGTCTTCTCTCTTTGGCATTCAAGGCTATCACCATATTCTGTAAGATTTCAATGCAACCTGCCTTTATTCCTCATCTTCAGTCAAATTCGAATGCATTCTGATTCACATCAGTTGACGGCAAGATCAAGAATCATGTGAAACCGTCTACTAGATAGGAGGCTCTTTGCCCCTCAGTTTTTAAAATCCTGCAAATATGGGATGCGCTTGGAGAGAGGTTAAGTTGACTTTATCCCAGGCTTTTGAAGCTCAGAATTTTGCCTAAGGGGAAGAACGTTCCGTCCGACTCTGAGAGGCTTCTGCTCAAGTTCATCCTTAGTACATCAGCTTCCCCTTGAACTTCACTGTTCACAGAAAGAATCCAAAGAAAGGTGCAAAGAATGTTCTCTAGAAAGTCATCTTCAGTTCATATCAGCTGCATACAGATGCTTCATATATGGTTATTTTGGGGAAATGAAGGGTCTTGGGAAATTCCATTCTGGGACTTGATGATAAAAACAGGGAATTCCATGTTTGGCCTGAGGTCCCCTAAATGTTCTGAAGGTACCTCTGGGAATGTGACATTAAGAATCACATTTCAGCTCAGCCAAATTTGGAAAGCTATTAGGAATGCTAAGTTTTTGGTACAAAGAAACCCTTTTCAGGTTTACTTTAGGGAAAATTCACCTTCAGAAAGATCCCTACTTGGAGGAATATGATGTGGGCCAATTTTCACTGCACTGCCTCATCAGGGACACATTGATTTTCAGGGATGGAAGTGAGCCCATCTACACATTTGTGTAAGACACTGTTTTTCATTGAACTCAGAAAATTTACTTCAGATCTCATGATAACTTCAATATGAAGAATAGCACAAAAGAAGGCAGCTTTGTGTGTACCCTCTCCTGAATGAGTCATGCTTTGGTTCAATATATCCTGTAGCAATTCTCAATTTTGGAGAAAGCACGATTGAAGAAAATTCACCCCATATACTTCATTGCAAGACAGATTATTTAGGTATTTGGGAAATGGGTCTATTTCAATTGTCCACAAAATCTTGGCCTCTACTGCACAATGAATCATGGTATTCTCAGATGTTGAACTGTCTTTACAAAAGTGAGAAAATATGTGGCAACAGATTTGCAGGAAAGCCTCTGTGACCTTCAGCTACATGCATGGGATCTTCCAACTTGTTCCCTTATGGAAATGGAATGGGTTGAATGATTTCTGCATTGTGCTGTCATGGGAAAAACATATTTGGTGACTTGGAAAGAAGCCTATATCCTGGTTCTGAAACAATTTCTCTCAAATTTGTCTCAAGATGTCAAATGGAAACAAGCTTTAAAATGTTCATGGACAGCATGCTAAGAGAGGTGTTAGAAGTGGAAGATCTATCCCGACCCAGCTAGTTGTGCTGAATCTTAGAAAATCATTCCTCTCTGGGAATCAAGTGAAAAACTTGGAACATATTCTCAGGCCTCAGGGAAGCCATGAGTTTCCACGGTTTCCCTAAGTAGCCTTTATGGCTGTCCTGAACGTCCTTGCATCCAACTCATCATAGAAACACAAACAACCCCTCAGCAGACCCAGCAGTTATGAAACATTGTAAGCCAGGTGGAAAGAAGTTGAAACAAAAACAGCCCCCCAGCAGACCCAGCTGTTACAAAGCATTCTAAGCAAGGTGGAAAGATTGTTGCAAAGGTTCTTCTAATTTCTGACAGATCAATCCTAATGATCACAGATGATGCATTTTTGGACTACAATGAGTGCAAAAAAGTTTCCTTCACCTGCATTGTCGGGATAAGAGAATTTTTGTGTTGGGGATGGAAGCCAAAATCCAAGTTCAGATAGGCCTTTCACACACTCACATTGAGTCTGCTCTGTTCATCTCCTCTTAAACTGTCTTTAGGAAAGTCACCTGCAAAGTTGGAAATTTTGTCGACAGAATGTCTCTTGAAAATTAGGGGATGTGCAATGCATCTTGTATATATTTGCCACTAGTGGAAAGAGTGTGTGTGTGAAATCACCTTCTGCCTTGCTGGAATCACATAAGTGGTGGGATTTAGGACCCATCCTACATCTAACTTGTAACTGAGGCCATGCACTAATACCCTCTGTGTATTCTCGAAACTCCCCCACTGAAGGTCTCAATTGAACAAATTTCCACATGCTGAAAGGCCTACTTGGACAGAATCAAGCACTTTTTATTAGCTGCACCCAATCTTGGGAACCTGTTCCTAACTTGGAATTGAGCAAATGTGGAAGTTTTCATTCTTCTGCCAATTTTCAAACGTGAGAAATTTGTCTTTGGCCTACGAGCCTGTCTTCAAGTTCTGTAGGATTTCACTGCAACCTGACTTTCCTTCCTCCACTTCAGCCATCTTGAAATGCATTCTAGCTGGCATGAAGTTATGGCGAGAAAAATATTCTTGTGAGAGTATACCCTAGATAGGACGTCCTCTGTTCCACAGGTTTTAGAATATTTCACTCTTGGGAAAGAATTTGGTGTCAGGTGAGTTGACATGAACCAAGATTTTGTTAGAGCACAGCACGCTGGCAAGTACTCTCCGTGTGTACTTGGAAAGACCTTTTCACAACTTCAGCCTCAGTACCCCAGGTTTTCCAGATTTTGCAATGTCCACAGAATGCATGCAAGGGAAGAAGCAAAGAATGCTGTTTGCAATCCTCTTGCAATTTGGGTCCATTTCAAATGAATGCTTTCCCTGGGTTTCATTTCAGGAAAAGAAGGGCCATAGGATAATCCCTTCTTGGTAATTGATGGCAAAAGCAGGGATTTTCATGTTTGGCCTGAGCTACCACTCCATGTTGTGAAGGTACATCAGGCAAAGTGACATTAAGACACCTCATCTAAGATGAGTCAACATCAACTCTTTCAAAATCTATGAGGAATGCTGAATGTTTGGTGCAGAGAACCCCTCTTCAGCATTAGTTCAGGTGAAATTCCCATTCTATAACTTCCCTATTTGGAGGAACACGACGTGGGCAACTTTTCATTTCACTGCCTTGTTGGGGACACATTGAGCTTCAAGGAAGGAAGTGAACCCATTTGTACATTCGGAAAGATCTCTCTTCATCATCCAGCATAGATATTTCTCTTCAGGCATTAAGAAGATTTCTGTAGGAAGAACAACAAGAGAGAAGACAACTTGAATTGTAAACTCTCCTAAATGAGTGCTTGGGTTCAATATATCCTATAACAAGTCTCAATTTTGGATAAGGCATGTTTGAAGGAAATTCACACCTTCATATTTTTTGCAAGTCAGAGAATTCTGGCAGTTGGGAAATGGCTGTGTGTCAGTGTTCCTCAATGTCTTGGCTCCTATTTCACATGCAGTCACAGTTTCTCTCTTATGTTGAACTAACTTTATGAAAGAGAGAGTGAATGCTGAAAGCCATTTGTAGGAGAGTCTCTATGAACTTCGGCTATATGCACGAGACCTTCCAGCATGTTTGCTGCTCAAAATAAAACATATAAAGATGATTTGTCTCTTGTGCCTTTTGGGGAAAAATTGGTTTCTGTGAATGGAAAGAAGCCTATGTCTCGGTTCTGAAGCAGTTTCTCTAAACATGATCTTGATTTGTCCAATTGAACCCAGCTTGAAAACGTTTTTGGAGAGCATGCCAACAACGGTGGCTGAAGTGGGAGAAGATCTCTTCCTTCCCAGCTTCTTGTTCTAAATCTCAGACAATCATCCCACCCTGGAATTAAGTGGAAAATATGCAACAACCTCACGGGCCTTGTCCATGAGCACTGAGTTCCATGGTTTCCCAAATAAATATATGTTCCAGTCATGAACGAGCTTGGCACCAGCTCCTCTTTGGAACAGCCACAACCCCTCACTTGACACTGCTTACTGGATGCATCCTGAATGAAGGTGCAAAGATGATTGTTTGAATGGGTCTTGTAATTTCGCTCACATCAACCCAAACGTTGGCACTTGACTCATACTGGAAATACAATGTGTGCAGAAAATGACCCTCATGTGCACTGTCATGATAATGGAGTGTTTGTTTTGTTGGGAAGCAAGTGTAACTACAAGCTCTGATAGGCGTTGTCACACTCTCGCAGTGAGGTAGCTCAGCTCATCTCTGCTTTAGTTGCCTTTAAGCAAATGCCCGCATCTTTGGAAATATTGCCGACAGAGTGTCTCTTGAGGAAGTAGTGTTGTGCAATGCATCTTGTTGGTTTTTGTCACTAGATGAAAGATTGTGTGTGGGAAACTTCCTTCTGCCTTGTTAGGATCACCAAGCTTGAGGTATTGAGAAACAACCCAATGTCTTACTTCTGATTGAGGCCATGCATTCAAACCCCCAGTGAAATCTCAATTTTCACCTCACTGAACAGGGTCGATTGAGCAAACTTCCACTTGCTGAAAGGACTACTTGGACAGGAGAAAGCACTTCGTGTTAGATGCACCCAGTCTTACTTTTGCCACTAATTCACATGTAGGGAATTTCCCACAGCCCTTCTTTTCCCAAATTAGGCTCAAACACATGAGGAAGTTATGAGTCTTCTGCCACTTTTCGAATATGTGACTTCTCCATTTGGCACACGAACCTATCACCATGTTCTATAAGTTTTCACTGCTACCTGCCTTTTGTTCCTGAATTTCAGCCATGTTTGAATGCATTCTTGTTAGCATCAGTTGATGGCAAGATCAAGAATCATGTGAAATTGCCTCCTAGGTAGGACACTCTGTGCACCTCAGATTTTAAAGTCTTGCAAATCTAGGATACAATTGGGGAGAGGTTAAGCTGAATTTATCCCAGACTTTGGAAGCTCAGTGTTTTGCCTAATGGGAAGAATGGTGTGCCCATTGTCTGAGAGGCTTCTGCTCAAGTTTGTCCTCAGTACATCACTTCTCCTTAATCATCCATGTCCACAGAGAAAATACAAGGTAAGGTGCAAAGCATGCTCTAAAACTTGATGATAAAAGCAGGGATTTCCATGTTTGGCCTGAGGTTTCCTGCATATTATGAAGGTACATATGGGAAGGTGACATTAAGAACAGCATTTCAGCTCAGCCAAAAGCAGTTCTTAGGAAAGCTATTGGGAATACTAATTATTGTTGCAAAGAAACCCTCTTCAGTGTTACTTTAGGTGAAATTCACCTTCAAAAATTCCCTATATTGAGGAATAGGATTTGGTCCAATTGTCATTGCACTGCTGCTTCGAGGACACATTGATTTTCAGGGATGGATGTGAGCCCATCTGCACATTCACATAGGACTCTTTTCTTCATTGAACTCAGAGAATTTACTTCAGGTCTCATGAACATTTCTGTAGGAAGAATAGCAGGAAATAAAACACTTGGAACAAAATCTCTCCTAAATGATTGCTTGGGTTTAAATATCCTATAACACTTCTCAATTTTGGTTAAGGCATTTTTGATGGAAATTGTCTCCATCGGCTTGAATGGAAATCAGAGAATTCTGGCATCACTGCAAAGGCTGTATGTCAGTGTACCAGTTGATCTTGGCTTGTATTCCACATGGAATCACAATTTTCTCTTATGTTGAACTAACTTCATGAAAGATAGAATGTGGAAAGCCATTTGTAGGAGAGTCTCTATGACATTCCTCTACATGCATGGGTCCTTCCAGCATGTTAGTTGCTTGAAATGAAATGGAGAAGGAATATTTTCTGTCTTGTGCCTTTTGGGGAAAAATGGGTTTCTGTGAATGGGAAACAAGCCTTTGTCTCTGTTCTGAAACAGTTTCTCTGAACCTGACCTTGAGATGTCAGATTGAACCCAGCTTTATACAGTCCCTTGAGAGCATTACAACAATGGCAGCAGAAGTGAGAGAATATCTCTTCCTACCCAGCTTATTGTTTGAATATTAGACAATCGTCCAACCCTGGGAATCAAGTGGAAAATGTGCAGCAACTATGTGGGCCTCATCATGAGCACCGAGTTCCACGTTTTCCCAAATTAATCTATGTTCCTGCCTTCAGCGACCTTGGCATCAGCTCCTCTTTGGAACAACAACTGCCCCTCACTTGACACTGCTTACTGGAAGCATCTGAATGAATGTGCAAGGAAGATTATTTGAATGGGTCTTGTATTTTACCTCACATCCACCCAAAATTGGCACTTGACTCATACTGGGAATACAATAAGTGCGGAAAATATCCCTCATCTCTGCTGTTGTGATAAAGGATTGTTTGTGTTTTTGGGAATCAAGCATAACTACGAGGTCTGATAGGCCTTCTTACACTCTCACAGTAAGTTAGATCACTTCACTCTGCTTCGGGTGCCTTTAGGCAATTGCCAGCTAATTGGGAACATTGCCAGCAGGGTGTCTCTTAAGGAAAAGATGCTGTGCAATCGATCTTCCTGGTTTTTGTCACTAGAGGGAAGATTGTATTTGGGAAATTTCCTTCTACCTTGTTGGGGTCTCCAAGTTTGTGTGATTAAGATGCTTACCTATGTCTTTCTTGTGATTGGTGCTGGGCATTCAAGCACCCAGTGAAATCTCAGTGTTCACTTCACTGAACATGTCGATCAAGCAATCTTCCACTTGCTGAAAGGACTACTTGGACAGGAGAAAGCATTTCATGTTAGATGCACCCAGTCTTACTTTTGCCACTAATTCACAGGAAGGGAAATTCCCACAGCCCATCTTTTACCAAATTAGGCTCAAACACATGAGGAAATTTTCAGTCTTCTGCCACTTTTAAAATATGTGCCTCCTCTCTTTGGCACACTAATATATCACTGTGTTCTGTAAGATTTCACTGCAACCTCCCTTTTGTTCCTCAAATTAAGCTATTCTGAAATGCATTCTAGGTGGCATGAAGTTATGGTGAGGCAAAGATTCTTTTGAGACTATCTCTAGATAGGACACCCTGTGTTCCTCAGATTTTAGAATCTTTCACACTTGGGAAACAATTTGGTGTCTGGCAAGTTGACGTGATCTAAGATTTTGGTAGAGCACAGCACTGCTGGAAAAACTGTCCGTGCTTACTTGGTAAGGCCTTTTCACAAGTTCGGTCTAAGTATCCCAGCTTCTCCAGATTTTGCAATGTCCACAGAAGGCATCCAAGGGAAGAAGCAAAGAATGCTGCTTGCAATCATCTTGCAATTCAGGTCCACTTCAAATGAGTGATTGCCCTGAGTTTCATTTCAGGAAAAGAAGGGCCAGTGGGATAATCCCTTCTAGGGAATTGATGACAAAAGCATGGATTTTCATGTTTGGCCTGATTTACCCCACAATGTTGTGAAGGTACATCTGGCGAAGTGACATAAGTCACCTCATCTCAGCTTAGTCAACAGCAGGTCTTTCAAAATCTATGAGGAATGCTGAAGGTTTGCTGCAGAGATCCCATCTTCAGCGTTATTTCAGGTGCATTTAAATTTCTGTAACTTCCCTATTTGGAGGCATATGATGTGGGACAGTTTTCATTGCACTGCCTTGTTGGGGACACATTTATCTTCAAGGACAGAAATGAGCCCATTTGTACATTCAGAAAGGCCTCTATTCATCATGCAATGTATACATTTCTCTTCAGCTATTATGAAGATTTCTGAAGGAAGAATAGCAAGAAAGAAAACTTCTTGAATTGTCACCTCACCTAAATGAGTGATTGAGTTCAATATATCCTATAACAATTCTCAATTTTGGATAAGGCATATTTGAAGGAAATTCACTACATCAACTTTTTTGCAAGTCAGAGATTTCTGGCAGTTGGGAAATGGCTTTGTGTCAGTGTTCCACAATATCTTGGCTCCTATTCCACAAGGAATCACAGTTTCTCTCTTATGATGAACTAACTTTATGAAAGAGAGAGTTAATGCGAGGAGCAATTTGTAGGAGATTCTATACGACCTTCGTCTACATGCACGGGACAGTCCAACATGTACACTGCTTGAAATGGAATGGGTAAGGATGATTTCAGTCTAGTGCCTTTTTGGGAAAATGGTTTCTTTAATGGGAAAGAAGCCTATGTCTCTGTTCTGAAGCAGTTTCTCTAAACATGATCTTGAGATGTCAAATTGAACCCAGCTTGAAACCATTTCTGGAGAGCATACCAACAAGTGGCAGTAGTGGGAGATTTCTTCCTTCTCAGCTTATTGATTCGAATCTCAGACAATCGTGCTAACCCTGGGAATCAAGTGGATAAGTATGCAACAACCTCATGGGCCTCGTCATGAGCACTTAGTTCCATGGTTACCCAAATTAATCAATGTTCCTGCATTGAAAGACCTGGGCACAAGCTCCTCTTTGGAACAGAGAGAGCCCCTCACTTGACACTGCTGACTGGAATTATCTGAATGAAGGTGCAAAGAAGATTGTTTGAATGGGTCTTGTAATTTCACTCACATCAACCCAAACGTTGGCACTTGACTCGTACTTGGAATACAATGTGTGCAGACAATGTCCCTCATCTGCGCTGTTGTGATAATGGAGTGTTTGTGTTATTGGGAAGGAAGCATGAAGTACGAGCTCTGATAGGCTTTCTCACACTCTTGCAGTGAGGTAGGTCACTTTATCTCAGCCTCCGTTTTCTTTAGGCAATGGCCCATGAAGTTGGAAATATTGCTGACAAAGTGTCTCTTGAGGAAGTTGTTCTGTGCAATGCATTTTGTTGGTTTTTGTCTCTAGAAGAGAGGTTGTGTGTGGGAAACTTCCATCTGCCCTGTGGGGATCACCAAGTTTGTAGGATTGAGACACTATCCTATGTCTTAATAGTGATTGATGCTGTGAACTCATAACCCCAGTAAAATCACCATGTTCACCTCACTGAATGTGTCAAATGAGCATCTTCCACTTGCTGAAAGGATTACATGGACAGCAGAAAGCTCTTCATGTTAGATGCACCCAGTCTTAACTTTGGGCACTAATTCACAAGAATGGAATCTCCCACAGCCCTTCTTTTCCCACCTTAGGCACAAACATGTGAGGATGTTTTCTGCCTTCTACCATTTTTTGAATATGTGGCTTCTTCTTTGGCACACGAGCCTATCAACATGTTCTGTAAGATTTCATGCAACCTGCCTTTTGTACCTCAAGTTCAGCCATCTTTGAATGCATTCTGATTAACATCAGTTGATGGTGAGGTCAAGAATCTTGTGAAAATATCTCATAGGACGCTCTGTGTGCCACATATTTTAAAATCTTGCAAATCTATGATACACTTGGGGAAAGGTTAATTTGACTTTACCCCAGACTTTGGACATGCAGAGTTTTACCTTATGGGGAGAATGGTCCGTATGTACTCTGAGAGGCTTCTGCTCAAGTTCATCCTTAGTACATCAGCTTTTCTTTTACCTTCACTGTCCACAGTGAGAATCCAAGGAAAGGTGAAAAGAATTCTTCTCTACAAATTCATCTTCAGTTCATATCACCTGCACACAAATGCTTCAGATATGGGTATTTTGGGGAACAGTAGGGTCTTGGGAAATTCCCTTCTTGGGAATTGATGATAAAAGCAGGGATTTCCATGTTTGGCCTGAGGTTCCCTGCATGTAATGAAGGTACATCTGGGAAGGTGACGTTAAGGATCACATTTCAGCTCAGCCAAAGCAGCTCTTTGGAAAGCTTAGGAATGATATGTTATTTGTAAAAAGGAACCCTCTTCAGTGTTAATTTTGTCAAAATTCACCTTCAGAAATGTCACTACTTTGAGAAATATGATCTAGGACAATTTCCAGTGCACTGCTACTTCAGGGACACATTGATTTTCAGGGATGGAATTGAGCCCATCTGTACCTTCTCCTAGGCCTCTGTTCTTCATCAAACTCAGATAATTTACTTCAGTGCTCATGAATTTCCTGTAGGAAGAATAGCACAAAAGAAGACAGCTCTGAGTGTACTCTGTCATGAACGAGTGGTGCTTTTGTTCGATATATACTGTAACAATTCTCAATTTTAGGGAAGGAACATTTGAAGAAAATTCACCCCATCTCCTTCATTGCAAGAGACAGTATTTAGCCATTTGGGAAACGGGTCTATTTAAGTGGTCCACAAAATCTTTGCCTCTGTTGCATGTGGAATCACAGTTTTCACAGATGTTGAACAGTGTTTACAATGTGAGAAAATCTGTGTCATACTTTTTGAAGGAAAGACTCTGTGACCTTTGTCTACATGCAAGTAACCTTCCATCATATTCCCTATGGAAATGTAGCGGGTAAGGATGATTTCTGCCTTGTGCGATCATGGGATAAACAATTTCTGTGACTTGGAAAGAAGCCTATAATCCAGTTCTGAATCAATTTCTCTCAACTTTGTCTCGAGTTGTCAAATGGAACTCAGCTTGAAAATGTTCCTGGACAGCATGCCAATAAAGGTGATTGAAGTGGGAGAATATCTCTCCCTACCCAGCTACTTATGCCAAATCTTAGACAATCATTCCACTCTGGCACCTAAATGGAAAATGTGTAGCAACTTCACAGGACTCAGGGGTGTCCTGAGTTTCTACAGTTTCCATAAGTAGCCTGTGTTCCTGTCCTGAACAGCTCTGGCTCCAACTCATCATAGAAACACAAACAGCCACTCAGCAGTCCCAGCTGTTATGAAGCATTCTAAGCAAGATGGAAAGAGGATTGTTTCATCAGGTCTTCTAATTTCCATCAGATGTACCCCAAGATTCAAAGATAATGCATTGTTTGAATACAATGTGTATGAAAAAGTTTCCTTCACGTGATTTGTCAGCATAAGAGAATTTTTGTGATGGGGAAGCAAGCCAAAATCCAAGTTACAAAATGGCCCCTAACTCACTCGCTATAATACTGCTCCCTTCATCTCCTCTTGTAGTGTATTTAGGAAAGTCACCTGCGAATTTGGAAACTTTGTTGACAGAATGTCTCTTGAAAATGAGGGGCTGTGCAATGCATCTTGTTGGTATTTGCCACTAGAGGAAAGAATGTGTGTGGGAAAACACATTCTGCCTCATAGGGATCATGTAAGTGGTGGGATCAAGGGCCCATCCTTTGTCAAATATATGATTGAGCTCATGCATTGAAACCTCCTGAAAAATCTCTAAGCTCCCCCCACTGAACGTCTCATTCAGGCAAATTCCACATGCTGAAAGGCCTACTTAGACATAATGAAGCACTTTGTGTAAGCTGCACCCAGTCTTGGAAACCTGTCCCAATGTTGAATTGAGCACATATTGAATTTTTTGGTTTTCTGCCTGTTCTCAAATGTTAGGCTTTTGTTCTTGGTGTATGAGCCTGTCTTCATGTTCTGTAAGATTTCACTGCAACCTGACTTTCCTTCCTTAACTTCAGCCATCTTGAAATGCATTCTAGCTGGCATGAAGTTAGGATGAGACAGATACTTGTGAGACTATCTCTTACATAGGACACCATGTGTTCCACAGGTTCTAGAATCTTTCACTCTTTGGAAACAATTTGGGGTCAGGTGAGTTGACATGATCCAAGATTTTGCTAGAGCACAGCATGCTTGCCTATACTGTCTGTGCATAATTGGAAAGACCTTTTAACATTTTGGCCTCAGTACCCCTGTTTCTCCAGATTTTGTCATGGCCACAAAAGGCATCCAAGGAAGAAACAGAGAATGCTGCTAGCAATCTTCTTGCAATTCGTGTCCATTTCAAAATAATGCCTGCCCTGTGTTTCATTTCAGGAACTAAAGGGACGTGGAATAATCCCTTCTTGGAAATCGATGACAAAAGCAGGGATTTTCATGTTTGGAATGACCTATCCCTCCATGTTGTGAAGGTGCATCTGGCAAAGTGACATTAAGACACCTCATCTCAGCTGAGTCAACAGCAACTCTTTCAAAATCTATGAGGAATGCTGAATGTTTGGTGCAGAGAACCCCTCTTCAGTGTTAGTTCAGGTGAAATTCACCTTCTGTAACTTCCCTATTTGGAGGAATATGATGTGTGATCATTTTCATTGGACTGCCTTTTTGGGGGCACATTGATCTTCTAGGATAGAAGTGAGCCCATTTGAATATTCAGAAATGCCTATGTTCATCATCCTATGTAGATAATTTTCTTCAGCCATTATGAAGATTTCTGTAGGAAGAATATCAGGAAAGAAGACAGTATGGAGGGTAACCACTCCTAAATGTGTGCTTGTGTTCAATATATCCTATAACAATTATAAATTTTGGATAATTCATGTTTGAAAGAAATTCACTCCATCAACTTGGTTGCAATCAGAGATTTCTGACAGTTGGGAAACGGCTCTGCAACACTGTACCATAAGTTCTTGGCTCCTATTTCACATGAAGCCACAGTTTCTCCCTTATATTGAACTAATTTATGAAAGATAGAGGTAATGCGGAAAGCCATTTGTCAGAGAGTCTCTGCGAACTTAGGCTTCATGCATGGGACTTTCCAACATGTTCGCTACTCAAAATGGAACGTGAAAGGATGGTATCTGTCTTGTGCATTTTTGGGAAAAATCAGTTTCATTGAATGGGAAAGAAGCCTATGTCTGTGTTCTGAAGTGGTTTCTCTAAACATGATCTTGAGATGTCAAATTGAACCCAGCTTGAATCTGTTCCTTGAAAGCATACTGACAATGGTGGCAGAAGTGGGAGAAGATCTTTTCTTACCCAGCTTATTGATTTGAATCTAAGACAATAATCCCACCCTCTGAATCAAGTGGAAAATAAGAAACAACTTCACGGGCCTCATCGTGAGCACTGATTTCCATGGTTTCCCAAATTAATCTATGTTCCTACACTGAAAGACCTGGGGGCAAGCTCCTCCTTGGAAAAGACACAGCCCCTCACTTGACACTGCTTACTGGAATCATCCGAATGAAGATGCAAAGAAGATTGTTTGAATGCATCTTGTAATTTCGTTCACATCATCCCAAACTTTGGCACTTGACTCACACTGGGAATACAATGAATGTGATCAATGTCCCTCATCTGTGCTGTCTTGATAATGGAGTGTTTGCCTTGTTGTGAAGCAAGCATAACTATGAGCTCTGATAGGACTTCTTACAGTCTCGCAGTGAGATAGGTATCTTCATGTCTGCCTCGGTTGTCTTTAGACAGTTGTCTGTGATGTTGGAAATATTGCCAACAGATTGTCTCTTGAGGAAAAATTGCTGTGCAATGCATCTTTTATTATTTGGCTCTAGAGGAACTATTGTGTGTGGGAAACATCATTCTGCCCTGTGGGGATCACCAACTTTGAGGGATTGAGACAATCTCCTATGTCTTACTAGTGATTGAGGCAGTGCATTCAAACCCCCAGTGAAATCACCTTGTTCACCTCACTGAACGTGTTGATCGAGCAAACTTCCACTTGCTGAAAGGACTACAGGGACAGCAGAAAGCACTTCATGTTAGATGCACCCAGTCTTACTTTTGTCAGTAATTCACAAGAAGGGAATCTCCCACTGCCCTTCTTTTCCCACTGTAGGCACAAACACGTGAGAATGTTTTCAGCCTTCTGCCATTGTTTGAATATATGGCTCCTCTCTTTGGCACATGATCCTATCACCATGTTCTTTAAGATTTCATGCAACCTGCCTTTCATTCCTCAAACTCAGCCACCTTCAAATGCCTTCTGGTTAGCATTAGTTAATGGTGAGATCAAGAAAATTGTGAAAACGTTTCATACGACTCTCTGTGCACCTCAGATTTTAAAATCTTGCAAATCTGTGATACACTTGGGGAGAGGTTAAGTAGACTTTATCCCAGACTTTGGACGTTCAGAGTTTTACCTTAGGGGGAGAATGGTCTGTATGTCCTGAGAGGCTTCTTCTCAAGTTCTTCCTTAGTACATCAGCTTTTCTTTCATCTTCACTGTCCACAGTGAGAATCCAAGGGAATGTGCAAAGAATGTCCTTTACAAAGAAATCTTCAGTTCATATCAGCTGCACACAATTGCTTCACATATGGTTATTTTGGGGAACATAAGGGAATGGGGAAATTCGCTACTTGGGAATTAATGATAAAAGCAGGCATTCCCATGTTTGGCCTGAAGTTCCCTACATGGAATGAAGGTACATCTGTGAAGGTGACTTTTAGGATCACATTTCACCTCAGCCAAGAGCAGTTCTTTGGATAGCTATTAGGAATGATGAGTTATTGGTGCAAAGGAACCCTCTTCAGTGTTTCTTTAGGTGAAATTCACCTTCAGAAATGTCCCTACTTGGAGGAAATTGATGTGGGACAGTTTTCAGTGCACTGCTTCTTCAAGGACACATTGATTTTCACGGAGAGAAATGAGCCCATCTGCAGAATCACAAAGGCCTCTGTTCTTCATCAAACTCAGATAATTTACTTCAGCTCTCATGAAACATTCTGTAGGAAGAATAGCACAAAATAAGACAGCTTTGAGGGTTGTCTCCCCTGAACATATCATATTTCAGTTCAATATATCCTGTAACAAGACTCAATTTGGGGGAAGGCACGTTTGAACAATATTCGACCCATCTCATTTAATTGCAAGACAGAGTATGTAGGCATTTAGGAAACCAGTCTATTTCAGTGGTCCCCAAAACCTTGGCCTCTCCAGCACGTGGAATCACGGTTTTCTCAGATGTTGAGCTGCATTTACAAAAGCGAGAAAATCTGTCTATATCTGTCTGCGGGAAAGTCTCTGTGACCTTCCTCTAAATGCAAGGAATATTCCAACTTGTTCACTTTTGGAAATGAAATGAGTAAGGATGATTTCTGCCTTGTGCAGTCATAGGAAAAACACTTTCATTGACTTGGAAAGAAAAATATAACCCTGTTCTGAATCAATTACTCTCAAATTTGTCTTGAGATGTCAAAGGAACATATCTTGAAAATATTCCTGGACAGAATGCCAAAAGAGGAGATAGAAGTGGGAGAAAATCTCTCCCTACCCAGGTTCTCGTGACAATTCTTAGACAGTCATTTCTCTGTGGGAACCAAACAGAAAATTTGGAGCAATTTTGCAGGCCTCAGGGGAGCCTTGAGTTTCCACAATTTTTGTGAGTGGTCTGAGTTTCTGTGCCAAATGGCCTTGGATCCAACTCATCATAGAGACACAAACAGACCCTCAGCAGGCCCAGCATTTATGAAGCATTTTAAGAAAGGTGGAAAGACGATTAAACACAAAGAGCCAGCTCAGCAGTCCCAGCAGTTTTGAAGGATCTAAGCAGGTTGGAAAGAGGATTATTTGAATGGGTCTTCTAATTTCCTGCTGCTCAACCTGAACATTCACAGATGATTCATCATTGGAATAAAGTGAGTGGGAAAAAATTTCTTCACAAGCTCTGTTGGGGTAAGACAGTTTTGGTGTTGGGGAAGCAAGCCAAAATACAAGTTTTGATAGGCTTTCTCACACACTTGTATTGAGTCTGCTCCCTTCATCTCCTATTGTAGTGTCTTTAGGAAAGTCACCTGTGAATTAGGAAATTTTGTCGACAGAATGTCTCTTGAAAATGAGGGGCTGTGCAATGCATCTTTAGGTATTTTTCACTAGATGAAATAGTGTGTGTTAGTAACCTCCATTCTGCCTTGTTGGGATCAGATATGTGGTGGGATTGAGGACCCATCCTACATCTAACTTGTGAGTGAGTCCTTCCATTAAAACCCCCTGTGAATTCTCAAACCTCCCCCAACTGAACGTCTCGATCAAAAAAATTTCCACAGGCTGAAAGGACTCCTAGGACCGAATGAAGCACTTTGTGTTACCTGCAGTCAGTCTTGGAAACCTGTTCCCATCTTGGAATTGAGCACATGTGGAAGTTTTTGGTCTTCTGCCAGTTTTCAAACGTAAGGTATTGTCTTTGGCATACGAGCCTGTCTTCATGTTCCATAAGATTTCACTGCAACCTGACTTTCCTTCCTCAACTTCAGCAATCTTGAAATGCATTCTAGCTGGCATGAATTTATGGTGAGACAAAGATTCTTGTGAGACTACCTCCTAGACAGGATGCAATGTGTTCCACAGGTTTTAGAATCTTTCACTCTTGGGAAACACTTTGTGGTCAGTTGAGTTGACGTGATCCAAGATTTTGGTAGAGCACAGCATGATGGCCAGAACTGTCCATGTGTACTTGGAAAGGCATTTTCACAAGTTCAGCCTCAGTGCCCCAGCTTCTCCAGATTTTGCAATGTCCACACAAGGCATCCAAGGGGAGAAGCAAAGAATGCTACTAGCAATCCTCTTGAAATTAGGGTCCACTTCAAACAAATTCCTGCCCTTTGTGTCATTTCAGGTAAAGAAGGGCCGTGGGATACTCCCTTCTTGGGAATTGATGGCAAAAACTGGGATTTTCATCTGTGGCCTGAACTATCCCTACATTTTGTGAACCTACATCTGGCAAAGTGACATTAAGACACTTCATCTCAGCTGATTCAATAGCAGCACATTCTTAATCTATGAGTAATGTTGAATGTTTGGTGCAGAGAACCCCTCTTCAGCATTAGTTCAGGTGAAATTCACCTTCTGTAACTTCCCTATTTTGAGGAAAATGACTTGGGCCCATTTTCATTGCATTGCCTTTTTGGGGACACATTGATCGTCAAGGAGGGAAGTGAGCCCATTTGCACATTCGGAAAGGCCTCTGTTCATCATCCAATGTAGATATTTTAATTCAGCCATAATGAAGACTTCTGTAGGAAGATTAGCAAGAAAGAAGTCATCTTGGAGGATATCCTCTCCTAAATGAGGACTTGGGAACAATATACGCAACAACAATTCTCAATTTTGGAAAAGGCATGTTTGAAGGTAATTCACTCCATCATATTTGTTGCAAGTCAGAAAATTCTGGCAGTTCGGAAACAGTTCTGTGTCAGTGTTCCACAATTCTTGGCTCCCACTCCACATGGAATCACAGTATTTCTCTTATGTAGAACTAACTATATGAAAGAGAGAGGGAATGCAGAAAGCCATTTCTAGGAGAGTCTCTACGACTTCTGCTACATGCACGGGACATACCAACATGTTCACTGCTCGAAAATGACCGGGTAAGGATGATTTCTGTTTTGTGCCTTTTTGGGAAAAATGGGATACTTTGAATGAGAAAGAAGACTATATCTCAGTTCTGAAGCAGTCTCTCTAAACATGAATTTGAGATGTGAAATTGAAACCAGGTTGAAACAGTTTCTGGAAGCATGCCAACAATGGTGGCAGAAGTTGGAGAACATCTCTTCCTACCCAGCTTAGTGTTCCAAATCTCAGACAGTCGTCCCAATCTGGTAATGAAGTGGAAAACATGCAAAAACCTCATGGGCCTTGTTGTAAGCACTGAGTTCCCCGGTTTCCAAAATTAATCTACATTCATGCCGTTATCAACCTGGGCACCAGCTCCTCTTTGGAACAGGTACAGCCTCACACTTGACACTGCTTAATGGAAGCATCCAAATGAAAGTGCAAAGAAGGTTGTTTGAATGTGTCTTGTAAAATTGCTCACATCAACCCAAAGTTTGACACTTGACTCGTAATGCGAATACAATGACTTAGGGTAATGTCCCTCATCTACACTGTCGTGTCAATGGATTTATTGTGTTGTTGGGAAACAAGCATAACAGCGAGTTATGATAGGCTTTCTCACACTCTCGCAGTGAGTTAGGTCACTTCATCTCTGCTTCACTTGTCTTTAGGTAATTGCATGTGAAGTTGGAAACATTGCCGACAGACTGCCTCTTGTGGAAGGGGTGCTGTGCAATGCATCTAGTTGGTTTTTGTCACTAGAGGAAAGATTGCATGTGGGAAACATCATTCTGCCTTGTTGGGATCACCAAGTTTGAGGGATTGAGAAAAATTTTATGTCTCCCTAGTGATAGAGTCCGTGCATTCAAACCCCAAGCCAAATCTCCATGTTCAGCTCACTGAACATGTCGATCGAGCATACTTCCACTTGCTGAAAGGACTACTTGGACAGGAGAAAGCACTTCTTGTTAGATGCACCCAGTGTTACTTTTGCCACTAATTCACAAGGAGGGAATCTCCCACAGCCCTTCTTTCCCACTTTAGGACTCAAACACGAGGAAGTTTCAGTCTTCTGCCATTTTTTGAATATGTGGCTTCTCTCTTTGGCACACGAGCCTACAAACATGTTGTGTAAGATTTCACTGCAACCTGCCATTCGTTCATCCAATTAAGCCATTTTCTAACGCATTCTCAATAGCATCAGTTGACGGCGAGATCAAGAATCGTGTGACAATGTCTCCTAGATAGGATGCTCTGTAAGCTTCAGAATTCAAAATCTTGGAAATCTTGGATACACTTGAAGAGAGGTTAAGTTGACATGATCCCAGACTTTGGAAGCACAGAATTTTGCCTTAGGGGAAGGAAGTTCTCTCAGTTCTCTGAGAGGCTTCTGCTCAAGTTCATCTTGGTACATCAGCTTCTCATTGATCTTCAATGACAACAGAGAGACTCCAATGAAAAGTGAAAAATTCTCTATAGAAAGACAACTTAAGTTCTTAAGAGCTACACACATATGTTTTACATATTGTTCTTTCAATGAGCAGAAAGTGCTTGGGAAATTCTCTTTTTGGGAATTGATGATTAAAGCAGGGATTTCCATGTTTGTCCTGAGGTTCCCAGCATGTTACGATGGTACATCTATGAAGGTGACCTTAAGTACCGAATTTCAACTCAGCTAACAGCACCAATTTGGAAAGCTATGATGAATGAAGGGTTATTGGTGCAAAAAACCATTTTCTGTGCTACTTTAACCGAAATTCATCTTCAGAAACTTCCCTACATGGAGGAATACAATGGGGGACAATATTCACTGCAATGCCTCTTTGGGGACACATTGATTTTCAGGGATGGAATTGAGCCCATCTGCACATTCTCATAGTCCTCTGTACTTCATTGAAATCAGATAATTTACTTCAGCTCTCATGAACTTTTCTGTCAGAAAAATAGCACAATAGGAGGCAGCTTTGAATGTACTCTCTCCTGAAGGGTTCGTGCTTCGGTTCAATATATCCTGCAGCATTCCTCAATTTTGGAGAATGCACATTTGAAGGAAATTCACCACATCTCTTTCGTTGAAAGACAGAGTGTTTAGGCATTTGTGGAATGGGTCTATTTCAGTGGTCTACAAAAACTTGTCCTCTACTATATATGGAATCACGGTTTTCTCAGATGTTGAACTGCCTTTACAAAAGTGAGAAAATCTGAGGCAATCCATTGGCAAGAAAGTCTCTGTGACCTTCAGCTGCATGCACGGAATATTCCAACATGATCCCTTGTAGAAATTGAACGGGTAATGTTGATTTCTGCCTTGTGCCATCATGGGAAAAACACTTCCAGTGACTTGGTAAGAAGCCAATATCCTGATTCTGAAACAAATTCTCTCAAATTGGTCTGGATTTTTCAAATGGAAATCAGATTGAAATTTTTCCTGGACAGCATGCCAAGAGAGGTGATAGAAGTGGGAGAAGACCTCTCCCCCTACCCTGCTTCTCGTGATGTTTCTTAGAGAACCATTCCACTCTGGAAACAAAAGGTAAAGGTGGAGCAACTTCGCAGACCTCAGGGGAGCCCTGAGTTTCCACAGTTTCCCTGAGTGTCCTGTGATCATGTCCTGAATGTCCTTGGCTCCAACTCATCATAGAAACATAAACAGACCCCAGCAGATCCAGCTGTTATGAAGCATTCTAAGCAAGGTTCAAAGAGGATTGTTTGAACGGGTCTTCTATTTTCATGCTGATCAACATTAACGTTCACTGTTGATGCATCTTAAGAATACAATGAGTGTGAAATGTCTTTTTCAACTGCGTTGTCGGGATAAGAGAATTTTTGTGTTGGGAAAGCAAACCAAAATCCAATTTTAATATGGTTTCTCACACACTCGCATTGAATCTGCTCCCTCATCTCCCCTTGTATTGTCTTTAGGAATGTCACCTGCGTAGTTGGAAAAATTGTTGACAGAATGTGTCTTGAAAAGGTGTGGCTGTGCCATGCGTCTTGTAGGTATTTGCCACTGGAAGAAAGAGTGTGTGTTAGTAATCTCCTTCTGCATTGTTGAGATCACATAAGTGGTGTCATTGAGGAATCATCCTAAGTCTAACTTTTTAGTGAGTCCATCATTTAAAACCCCCTCTGAATCCTCGAACCTCCCCCAACTGAACGTCTTGTTCAAGCAAACTTCCACATGCTGAAAGGATTACTTGGACAGAATTGAGCAGTTTGTGTTACCTGCATCCAGTCTTGGAAACCTGTTCCCATCTAGGAATTGAGCACATGTGGATGTTTTTGGGCTTCTGACAGTATTCAAACGTGAAGTTTTGTCTTTGGTTTACGAGCCTGTTTTCAGTTTCCTTAAGATTTCACTGCAACCTGAATTTGCTTCCTCAACTTCAGCCATCTTGAAATGCATTCAACCTGGCATGAAGTTATGGCGAGAAAAAGATTCTTGTGAGAATACCTTGTAGTCAGGAGGCAATGGGTTCCACAATATTAGAATATTTCACTCTTGGGAAACACTTTCTGGTCAGTTGAGTTGACGTGATCCAAGGTTTCGGTAGACCACAGCACACTGGACTGTACAGTCCTTGTTTACTTGGAAAGGCCTATTTACAAGATGGGCCTCAGTACCCTAGCTTCTCCAGATTTTGCAATGTCCACATAAGGCATCCAAGGGGAGAAGCAAAGAATGATGCTTGCAATCCTCTTCCAATTTGGGTCCACTTAAAGAATTTCCTGCCCTGAGATTCATTTCCGGAATAGAAGGTCCGTGGGATACTCCCTTCTTGGGAATTGATGGCAAAAGCTGGGATTTTCATCTGTGGCTGAGCTATCCCTACATTTTGTGAAGGAAATTCTGGCAAAGTGACATTAAGACACCTTATCTCAGCTGATTCAATAGCAGCTCTTTCAAATCTTTGAGTAATACTAAATGTTTGGTGCAGAGAACCCCTCTTCAGTGTTAGTTCAGGTGAAACTAACTTTCTGTAACTTCCGTATTTGGAGAAATATGATGTTGGCCCGTGTTCATTGCACTGCCTTTTTGGGGACACATTTATCTTCAAGGAGGGAAGTGAGCCCATTTGTACTTTCGGAAAGGCCTCTGTTCATCATCCAATGCAGATATTTTTATTCAGCCATAATAAAGGCTTCTGTGGGAAGTTTAGCAAGAAAAAAGTTATCTTGGATGATAGCCCAACCTAAATGAGTATTGGGATCACTCTACCCTACAACAATTCTCAATTTTGTATAAGGCATGTTTGAAGGAATTTCACTCCATCAACTTGGTTGCATGTGATATAATTCTGGAAGTTGGGTAAGGGCTGTGTTTCAATGTTACACAATTCTTGGCTCCTAATCCACATGGAATCACAGTTTTCTCTTATGTTGTACAAACTTAATGAAAGAGTTAGGGTATGTGGAAAGCCATTTGTTAGAGGGTCTCTATGAAGTTTGGCTACATGCATGGGACCTTCCAACTTGTTCACAGCTCGAAATGGAATGGGTAAGGATGATTTCTGTCTTTTGCCTCTTTGGCAAAAATGAGTTTCTATGAATGGGCATGAAGCCTAAGTATTTGTTCTTAAGTGGTCTCTCTATAAATGACCTTGAGATGTCAAATTGAACCCAGATTGAATCCATTACTGGAGTGTATGCCAACAACGGTAGCTGAAGTGGGAGAAGATCTCTTCCTTCCCAGCTTATTGTTCTGAATCTCAGACAGTCGTCCCACCCTGGGAATCAATTATTTTTCTTTTAATTCTCACTGTGACACAACTTATTTTGGCTTTGAACACCCCTTGACTAATTTATACAGACTGAACGACTGACTTATTCCCGTTCACCTAGAAATTGCAATAACCTTTCTTTCCTTGGACTACCTGGAGTACAGTGAGCATAGTTATCATTTTGAAAGCAGTCCTGAGTCCTAATAATGCAGAACCTTTACACTTCTTTGCCCAGCACTTGAGCAAGTATGTTTGTTGTGGATCTCAGGGATTATCCTCACATCCCCTAATGCAAGCGTGAGAAAACACCACATTGTTATCCAAAATCAAGTCTTTGTCAGTATTGCATTGCCATTGCCAAACAGTTAAGAAGTGTAGGAGTTCTGAGATTTTACCATGCTGAGAATCTTAGCAACCGAGCACATTCCTTTCTTGTAGATGCTGTCGGGGAGATGAGACCCTCAGTCAGAGACAGTGAACATTATCACTCATAGGAAAAGCAGCCAGAGTTAACTTTTGTATCCATTCCCTAATCTCAGATGAATACACAGAGTGAAATTTTGATGCCTACAGAAGCAGTGGGCTGTTATCATGAAGAAAGTTTAAGGCATGGGAAAACATTAATTTTATTAGTACCTTTATGTATTATTTATTAGAATCACTTACTTATTAGTATCATTACCTAGGATAAATACATCATGACTCAAGGTTACTTGCTGCAAAAACAATCATGAGAAATGACATGGAAAAAATGATCATTGCCTTTCCATTTTTCCTTCCAATTTTTTTGAGATATAATTGGCATAAAACATTGTGTAAGTTTAGGTGCACAGGAAAGTGATTTGATTTACATGTATCATGCAATAAATATCATAGCAACTTTAGGGAGAATTCATTATCTCTTTTAGATACAATATTAAAGATATACAATATGGTTTTTGGTTGTGATGAGAAATCTTAAAGTCTGCTCCCTTAAAAACATTCATATATAACATAAAGCAACATTAATTATATTTTTGATGTTACTATTTGGCCTCCGTAGAACACGTTTATTTTATGGCTGGAGGCTTGTACCTTTGAGTGCATTAATCTAAATCTCCTTTCCCAACTCCTGCCTCTTTTAGCTACAAATATTTTTTTTCTATAACTATGTTTGTTTGTTTTTAAAGTGTACTTTTATCTATAACACTATGTTAGTTTCTCTTACACAACATACTCTTTGCTGTCTTTAATACATTTCAAATTGATCAGCAAAATAAATCTAGTTAAGATATGTTGCTATTTAAAGATATTTCATAGTTATTGACTATTCCCCATACAGTACATTTCTTCTCCCTGACTCATTTAATTTGCAACTGGAAAATTTTCTCTCTTAAGTTTCCTCAAATATTTCTTTTCCTCATCCTATTTCCCTCCTTCTTGTGAACAACCTGTTTCTTTCTATATGTATAACTCCTTTTGTATTTTGTTATGTTCATTTGTTTTAAATTCCAAATATGTGTAAAGTCGTTAACATTTGTCTTTCTCTCTCTGACTTATTTCACTTAGCATATTACCCTCTTTTTCTACCCACTTGTTGCAAATGACAAGAATTTTTTCTTTTTATAGCTGAGTAATAACCCATTGTATTTTTATGTGTGTATGTGCTTATATCTATCTATCTATCAGAATATATATCTATAAATATAGAATAATCTGTAGTTAATAGATGGGTAGTTATATATATAATAATTGCACATCTTCTTTATTCATTATGTACTGATGAGCAATTAATTTGCTTCTATTTCCTGGCTATTGTAAATAATGCTGCAGTGAATATAGGTTTGAATTTATCTTTTCTGATTAGTGTTTTCATCTCTTGGAAGAAGTATCCAGATATCAAATTGGTGGATCACATTTCATTTTTAATTTTTAGATAAGACTCCATACTGTTTTCCACAGTGGCAGCAGAAATTTACATTCACTCTAGCAGTGCATCATGGTTCTTTTTCTTACATTCTCACCTTCACTTATATTTGTTATCTTTTTGATAATAGTCATTTTGACATCACTGACATAAAATCTCATTGAGTTTTGGACTTGCATTTTTCTGATGGTTAGTGATGTTGCACGTTTTCATGTGCCTGTTGGTTATCTTTCCCCCACTGTATATTCATTTTTTTGTAATGGGCTACATAACCATATTGTCTGATTTCATTTTTAGGCACTCTGTTGTGTTCCATTATTCTGTTTGTTCTGTACCAGTACAATATTTTTTTTATTACCGTACTTTTTATTATAGTTTAAAATCAGGGACTTTCAAACATCCTCTTTGTACTTTCTCAAAATTGTTTGTGTTTTTTGTTTGTTTTCATTTTTTTTCTTTTTTTCTACTTTAGTGATTTCAACTCTTTTGTGATTACATATAAATTGTAGAATTATTTACTGCAATTTTATGATAATAACCTTGGTATTTTGATAGGCACTGAAATTAGTTTGTGTATTTTCTTGGTTAGTACTGTCATTTAAACAATAATTTTTCTTAATTTATGAACACAGAATATCCTTTCGATCTGTTTGCATCATCTTCAATTTCTTTTATACATAATTTATAGTTTTCTGAGTACAGGTCTTTTACCTCCTTGTTTGGACACTTTTCTAGATATTTTATTTTTTTGTAATGCAACTGTAAATGAGCCAGTTCCCTCACTTACTCTATCTGTTAGCTTGTTAGTGTGTAGAATGCAAGATTTCTGTATATTAATTTTCCATTCTGAAATTTTACCAAATGCATTGATAAGCCCTAGTAAATTTGTCGTGAAAACTTTAGGATTTCTGTTTAAAGTATGTCCTCTGCAAACAGATACTTTTACTCATTATCTTAATTAGCTATATTTTATTTACTTTTATTTTGGATAGCTATGGCTGGAATTTCCAATACTATATTGAATAAAAGTAGTAAGAGTGAGCATTCTTGTCTTCTTGCTGCTCTTACAGGAGATGCTTTCAGCTTTTAATGAGTGAGTGTCATGTTCGCTGAGTTCTTGTCACATATGACCTTAACTGTGTTCAGTTATGTTCCCTCATGCCCACTTTGAGGGGAAATATAATCATAAATTGATACTGATATTTTTGAAATATTTCATGACTCTATTGAGGTGACCATATAATATTTATTCTTCAGTTTGTTAGTGTGGTGTATCATATTGATTAATTTGTAGGTACTGAATCATTTTGGCATCCCTGGAATAAAATGGACTTAATCATATTGTATAATCCTTTTAATGTATTGTTTGGCTTGCTAGCATTTTAGTGATGATTTTTGCATCTATGCTTATCAGTAATATTTAACCTGTAATTTTTGAGGTATTTGTTCCAGTTTTAGTAGTAGTGTGATATGGAAAGTTGGGGTATCAAGACTTCCTTCGTCTGTAAATTTTTGGAATACTCTGAGAAGTACAGGTGATTGCTCTTCTCTAAATTTTTGGCAGAAGTCAACTGTGAAGCTGTCTAGGCCTGGAATTTTGTTTCTTGGGAGATTTTGTTTAATTACTTATTCAATTTCATTATTGATAATCGGTTCATATTTTCTATTTCTCTTTCCATCCTGGAGATTATGTCTTTCTAAGAATTTGTCATTTCTTCTAGGGTTTCCATTTTATTGGCATATAATTTGTTGTGTCCTCTTATGATGCTTTGTATTTCTGTGATATAAGCTGTAACTTCTCATTTATTTCTGAGCTTATTAATCTGTATTCCTTTTTTGCTCATGAGTCTGTTTACAGTTTATGAATTTTATTTATCTTTCAGAAGCCATTTTTTAGATTGATTAAATGTTTCTATTTTTAACCTTTATTTATGTTCTGAACTTTCAGGTGTCTCTTCTTCTACTAACTAGTTTTTTATTATTTTGTTACATCTTTGGTTGTAAGATTATGTTATAAGAGAGAGATGTTTCTTATTTGTATAATTGGGATTATTTTGCTATAAACATCCGTATTAATACTGCTTTTGCTATACCCCATGAACTTTGTTTTTGTAGTCATTTTTCTTTATATAATTTTTCTTTGATTAATACAGAAATCCATTGGTTGTTTAATATTGTATGATTTATCCTCCACATTTTAATATTTTTCTCAGTTTATTTTAGTAAATTTGTAGTCTCATAGAATGCATAAGTTTCTTAAAGAAACAAGGAGACAAATAATATAATTTATACAAAAATATGTAAGACCCAAATTTTCTGAAATATTCTTTGAAAAAAGAACAAAGCTGTGGGCAATATCCTCCCTGACTTTAGAACATACTACAAAGCTACAGTAATTGAAACATCAAAATATGGCACTAAAAGAGACACAAAGATCAAAGGAACAAAATAGAGAGTCTTAAAATAAATCCATAAACATATGGTCAATTAGTCTACAATGAAGTAGGCCAGAGTATACAATGGAAAAAAAGGCAGTCTCTTCAACAAGTTGTTCTTGGAAAACTGGACAGTACATGTAAAACGAAGATGTAAGAGCACTTCCTTCCATAGTATAAAAACTAATATACAAATGGATTAATTTCTTAAATGTAAACTGAAACTACAGAATTTCTGACCAAGAACATGAGCAGAACTGACTTTGAGGTAAATCTTAGCAATAGTTATTTTTGATATGTCTCCTAATTAAGAAGAAAATAATAAACTAAGAGTAACAGTTTATAGTTTAGTGAGGAAAAAATAGATGTACTATGTGATATAGGGATTCTACTTCATGTATAAATGTGAAGTGCAAAACCTTTTGCAGAGGAAAGGAAACATTCAACAAGACATATGAGAACACACAGAATAGAAGGAAAAATTTCAGACAATGAGACCAAAAGGTGTTAATATCCATAATATATATATAGCATATTAGAATCAATATTTAAAAATCAAAGACCCCAACTTAAAAATAGTTGAAGGATCTTCATGGAAGTTTTCTAAAACAGACATGTGGATGACTTTCATGCACATAAAAACACACATAATGTTGCTATTCATTAGGAAAACATAAATCAAAACCAGAATGAAATATATTCTCACAGCAACCAAAATGGCTATTAACACAAAGTCTACAAATGACAAACATTAATAAGAATGTCAAGAAAAGAGAACCCAGGTACATTGTTGGTGGAAATATAAATTGATGTATCCACTATTATAAAAGTGTGGACAGTGCTCAGACAACGAGAAATAGAAGCATTATATGTTGCATCAATTCCAGTTTTTGTTCTAAATCTGAAAAAAATAAAAACAATAACTGTAAAGGATATATTACCCCCAATGTTCTTAACATCATCATTTATAATAGCCAAGGATAGAACCGAAACTCAACTGTCCATCAACAGATGATTTGCTGAAGATGATGTGTGATATGTATAATACAATATATATTTAGTTATAACAAAAAATAAAATTCTGCCATTTGGAACAAAGTGATTGGACCCAGAGGATTTTGCACATAGGAAAATAAGTAATACAGAGAAAAACACTCTATGTTATCACGTACATGAGGAAACTAAAGATACAAGAGAAATAATCATAAAATGAAAAACAGAAAGAAACTCATGTGCATAAGTGTAGTGTACAAAGAAGTGGTTTCCTGAGGGGACAGGGAAGAAGGTGGAGAAGACAGAAATATGCAAGTTACTAGTTATAAATTAGAGAAGCAACAGGGCTATATTTACAGCACAGAGAAATATTTTAATAATTCAAATGATTTTAAAGAGATTATTGGCATATATTATAGGAAAATGTGCATGTATGTGGGAAAAACATTGAAGAAAAGAATCCAGGAAAAACTGAAAATATTTTGTAGTACTAC